>NC_135241.1:10002500-10306983 GCF_947623445.1 Clavelina lepadiformis
AAGTTCTTTTAACGATAACAGACAAACCTTTTATTGGTTAACTGTTATACTTTTATTGTTTACTTATTAGACTCTAATAAACATTTTGAGACCCGTTATAACTTTTTGCAATGTGAATTAAACATTTGGCACCATATAGTTCACAAGGCACTTTTTAGGACCTATATAACTAATGTATAGTGCAAATGGTTTAGTTAAGTTCTTTTAACGATAACAGACAAACCTTTTATTGGTTAACTGTTATACTTTAATCATTTATTTATTAGACTCTAATAAACATTTTGAGACGCGTTATTACTTTTGGAATGTGAATTAAACATTTTGCACCATATAGTTCACAAGTGTCATTTTTTGGACCTATATAACTAATGTATAGTGCATAAGTTGTAATTAAGTTCTTTTAACGATAACAGACATACTTTTTATTGGTTAACTGTTATACTTTAATCATTTATTTATTAGACTCTAATAAACATTTTGAGACGCGTTATTACTTTTGGAATGTGAATTAAACATTTTGCACCATATAGTTCACAAGTGTCATTTTTTGGACCTATATAACTAATGTATAGTGCATAAGTTGTAATTAAGTTCTTTTAACGATAACAGACATACTTTTTATTGGTTAACTGTTATACTTTTATTAATTACTTAGTAGACTCTAGTAAACATTTTGAAACCCGTTAGAAGTTTTGGGAATGTGAATTAAACATTTGGCACCATATACTTCAGAGGGCACTTTTTAGGACCTATATAACTAATGTATAGTGCAAATGTTTTATTTAAGTTCTTTTAACGATAACAGACAGACTTTTTATTGGTTAACTGTTATACTTTTATTATTTAAATATTAGACTCTAATAAACATTTTGAGACGCGTTAGAACTTTTTGCAATGTGAATTAAAAATTTGGCACTATATAGTTCACAAGGCACTTTTTAGGACCTATATAACTAATGTATAGTGCAAATGTTTTAATTAAGTTCTTTTAACGATAACAGACAAACCTTTTATTGGTTAACTGTTATACTTTTATTATTTACTTATTAGACTCTAATATACATTTTGAAATGCGATAGAACTTTAGGGATTGTGAATTAAACATTTTACACCATATAGTTCACAAGGCTGTTTTTAGGACCTATATAACTAAAGTATAGTCATAGTGCATATGTTGTAGTTAAGTTATTTTAACGATAACAGACCAACCTTTTATTGGTTAACTGTTATACTTTAATCATTTATTTATTAGACTCTAATAAACATTTTGAGACGCGTTAGAACTTTTGGGAATGTGAATTAAACATTTTGCACCATATAGTTCACAAGGCTATTTTTAGGACCTATATAACTAAAGTATAGTCATAGTGCATATGTTGTAGTTAAGTTCTTTTAACGATAACAGACAAACCTTTTATTGGTTAACTGTTATACTTTAATCATTTATTTATTAGACTCTAATAAACATTTTGAGAGGCGTTATTACTTTTGGAATTTGAATTAAACATTTTGCACCATATAGTTCACAAGTGTTATTTTTGAACCCAATTATCTAATATATAGTGCATATGTTGTAGTTAAGTTCTTTTAACGATAACAGACAAACTTTTTATTGGTTAACTGTTATACTTTAATCATTTATTTATTAGACTCTAATAAACATTTTGAGACCCGTTATATCTTTTTTCAATGTGAATTAAACATTTGGCACTATATAGTTCACAAGGCACTTTTTAGGACCTATATAACTAATGTATAGTGCAAATGTTTTAGTTAAGTTCTTTTAACGATAACAGACAAACCTTTTATTGGTTAACTGTTATACTTTTATTATTTACTTATTAGACTCTAATAAACATTTTGAGACCCGTTAGAACTTTTTGCAATGTGAATTAAACATTTGGCACCATATAGTTCACAAGGCACTTTTTAGGACCTATATAACTAATGAATAGTGCATTTTTTGTAGTTAAGTTCTTTTAACGATAACAGACAAACCTTTTATTGGTTGACTGTTCCACTTTTATTACTTAGTTATTAGACTCTAATATACATTTTGAGACGCGTTACAACTTTTGGGAATGTGAATTAAACATTTTGTACCATATAGTTCACAAGGCAATTTTTAGGACCTATATAACTAATGTATAGTGCATATGTTGTAGTTAAGTTCTTTTAACGATAACAGACAAACTTTTTATTGGTTAACTGTTATACTTTAATCATTTATTTATTAGACTCTAATAAACATTTTGAGACGCGTTATTACTTTTGGAATTTGAATTAAACATTTTGCACCATATAGTTCACAAGTGTTATTTTTTAACCCAATTATCTAATATATAGTGCATATGTTGTAGTTAAGTTCTTTTAACGATAACAGACAAACTTTTTATTGGTTAACTGTTATACTTTTATTAATTACTTAGTAGACTCTAGCAAACATTTTGAAACGGGTTAGAAGTTTTTGAAATTTGAATTAAACATTTTTCACCATATAGTTCACAAGGCTATTTTTAGGACCTATATAACTAATGTATAGTGCATATGTTGTAGTTAAGTTTTTTTAACGATAACAGACAAACCTTTTATTGGTTAACTGTTATACTTTTATTATTTACTTATTAGACTCTAATAAACATTTTGAGACGCGTTATTACTTTTGGAATGTGAATTAAACATTTTGCACCAAATAGTTCACAAGTGTCATTTTTAGGTCCTATATAACTAATGCATAGTGCATAAGTTGTAATTAAGTTCTTTTAACGATAACAGACAAACCTTTTATTGGTTAACTGTTATACTTTTATGATTTACTTATTAGACTCTAATAAACATTTTGAGACCCGTTAGAACTTTTGGGAATGTGAATTAAAGATTTTGCACCATATAGTTTAAAAGGCTCTTTTTAGGACCTATATAACTAATGTATAGTGCAAATGTTTTAGTTAAGTTCTTTTAACGATAACAGACAAACCTTTTATTGGTTAACTGTTATACTTTTATTATTTACTTATTAGACTCTAATAAACATTTTGAGACCCGTTAGAACTTTTTGCAATGTGAATTAAACATTTGGCACCATATAGTTCACAAGGCACTTTTTAGGACCTATATAACTAATGTAGAGTGCAAATGTTTTAGTTAAGTTCTTTTAACGATAACAGACAAACCTTTTATTGGTTAACTGTTATACTTTTATTATTTACTTATTAGTCTCTATTAAACATTTTGAGACGCGTTATAACTTTTTGCAATGTGAATTAAACATTTGGCACCATATAGTTCACAAGGCACTTTTTAGGACCTATATAACTAATGTATAGTGCAAATGTTTTAGTTAAGTTCTTTTAACGATAACAGACAAACTTTTTATTCGTTAACTGTTATACTTTTATTATTTACTTATTAGACTCTAATAAAAATTTTGAGACCCGTTATAACTTTTTGCAATGTGAATTAAACATTTGGCACCATATAGTTCACAAGGCACTTTTTAGGACCTATATAACTAATGTAGAGTGCAAATGTTTTAGTTAAGTTCTTTTAACGATAACAGACAAACCTTTTATTGGTTAACTGTTATACTTTTATTATTTACTTATTAGTCTCTAATAAACATTTTGAGACCCGTTATAACTTTTTGCAATGTGAATTAAACATTTGGCACCATATAGTTCACAAGGCTGTTTTTAGGACCTATATAACTAAAGTATAGTCATAGTGCATATGTTGTAGTTAAGTTCTTTTAACGATAACAGACAAACCTTTTATTGGTTAACTGTTATACTTTAATCATTTATTTATTAGACTCTAATAAACATTTTGAGAGGCGTTATTACTTTTGGAATTTGAATTAAACATTTTGCACCATATAGTTCACAAGTGTTATTTTTGAACCCAATTATCTAATATATAGTGCATATGTTGTAGTTAAGTTCTTTTAACGATAACAGACAAACCTTTTATTGGTTAACTGTTATACTTTAATCATTTATTTATTAGACTCTAATAAACATTTTGAGACGCGTTATTACTTTTGGAATTTGAATTAAACATTTTGCACCATATAGTTCACAAGTGTTATTTTTTAACCCAATTATCTAATATATAGTGCATATGTTGTAGTTAAGTTCTTTTAACGATAACAGACAAACTTTTTATTGGTTAACTGTTATACTTTTATTAATTACTTAGTAGACTCTAGCAAACATTTTGAAACGGGTTAGAAGTTTTTGAAATTTGAATTAAACATTTTTCACCATATAGTTCACAAGGCTATTTTTAGGACCTATATAACTAATGTATAGTGCATATGTTGTAGTTAAGTTTTTTTAACGATAACAGACAAACCTTTTATTGGTTAACTGTTATACTTTTATTATTTACTTATTAGACTCTAATAAACATTTTGAGACGCGTTATTACTTTTGGAATGTGAAATAAACATTTTGCACCAAATAGTTCACAAGTGTCATTTTTAGGTCCTATATAACTAATGCATAGTGCATAAGTTGTAATTAAGTTCTTTTAACGATAACAGACAAACCTTTTATTGGTTAACTGTTATACTTTTATGATTTACTTATTAGACTCTAATAAACATTTTGAGACCCGTTAGAACTTTTGGGAATGTGAATTAAAGATTTTGCACCATATAGTTTAAAAGGCTCTTTTTAGGACCTATATAACTAATGTATAGTGCAAATGTTTTAGTTAAGTTCTTTTAACGATAACAGACAAACCTTTTATTGGTTAACTGTTATACTTTTATTATTTACTTATTAGACTCTAATAAACATTTTGAGACCCGTTAGAACTTTTTGCAATGTGAATTAAACATTTGGCACCATATAGTTCACAAGGCACTTTTTAGGACCTATATAACTAATGTAGAGTGCAAATGTTTTAGTTAAGTTCTTTTAACGATAACAGACAAACCTTTTATTGGTTAACTGTTATACTTTTATTATTTACTTATTAGTCTCTATTAAACATTTTGAGACGCGTTATAACTTTTTGCAATGTGAATTAAACATTTGGCACCATATAGTTCACAAGGCACTTTTTAGGACCTATATAACTAATGTATAGTGCAAATGTTTTAGTTAAGTTCTTTTAACGATAACAGACAAACTTTTTATTCGTTAACTGTTATACTTTTATTATTTACTTATTAGACTCTAATAAAAATTTTGAGACCCGTTATAACTTTTTGCAATGTGAATTAAACATTTGGCACCATATAGTTCACAAGGCACTTTTTAGGACCTATATAACTAATGTAGAGTGCAAATGTTTTAGTTAAGTTCTTTTAACGATAACAGACAAACCTTTTATTGGTTAACTGTTATACTTTTATTATTTACTTATTAGTCTCTAATAAACATTTTGAGACCCGTTATAACTTTTTGCAATGTGAATTAAACATTTGGCACCATATAGTTCACAAGGCTGTTTTTAGGACCTATATAACTAAAGTATAGTCATAGTGCATATGTTGTAGTTAAGTTCTTTTAACGATAACAGACAAACCTTTTATTGGTTAACTGTTATACTTTAATCATTTATTTATTAGACTCTAATAAACATTTTGAGAGGCGTTATTACTTTTGGAATTTGAATTAAACATTTTGCACCATATAGTTCACAAGTGTTATTTTTGAACCCAATTATCTAATATATAGTGCATATGTTGTAGTTAAGTTCTTTTAACGATAACAGACAAACCTTTTATTGGTTAACTGTTATACTTTAATCATTTATTTATTAGACTCTAATAAACATTTTGAGACCCGTTATAACTTTTTGCAATGTGAATTAAACATTTTGTACCATATAGTTCACAAGGCACTTTTTAGGACCTATATAACTAATGTATAGTGCAAATGTTTTAGTTAAGTTCTTTTAACGATAACAGGCAAACGTTTTATTGGTTAACTGTTATACTTTTATTGTTTACTTATTAGACTCTAATAAACATTTTGAGACCCGTTATAACTTTTTGCAATGTGAATTAAACATTTGGCACCATATAGTTCACAAGGCACTTTTTAGGACCTATATAACTAATGTATAGTGCAAATGTTTTAGTTAAGTTCTTTTAACGATAACAGACAAACCTTTTATTGGTTAACTGTTATACTTTTATTGTTTACTTATTAGACTCTAATAAACATTTTGAGACCCGTTATATCTTTTTTCAATGTGAATTAAACATTTGGCACTATATAGTTCACAAGGCACTTTTTAGGACCTATATAACTAATGTATAGTGCAAATGTTTTAGTTAAGTTCTTTTAACGATAACAGACAAACCTTTTATTGGTTAACTGTTATACTTTTATTATTTACTTATTAGACTCTAATAAACATTTTGAGACCCGTTAGAACTTTTTGCAATGTGAATTAAACATTTGGCACCATATAGTTCACAAGGCACTTTTTAGGACCTATATAACTAATGAATAGTGCATTTTTTGTAGTTAAGTTCTTTTAACGATAACAGACAAACCTTTTATTGGTTGACTGTTCCACTTTTATTACTTAGTTATTAGACTCTAATATACATTTTGAGACGCGTTACAACTTTTGGGAATGTGAATTAAACATTTTGCACCATATAGTTCACAAGGCAATTTTTAGGACCTATATAACTAATGTATAGTGCATATGTTGTAGTTAAGTTCTTTTAACGATAACAGACAAACTTTTTATTGGTTAACTGTTATACTTTAATCATTTATTTATTAGACTCTAATAAACATTTTGAGACGCGTTATTACTTTTGGAATTTGAATTAAACATTTTGCACCATATAGTTCACAAGTGTTATTTTTTAACCCAATTATCTAATATATAGTGCATATGTTGTAGTTAAGTTCTTTTAACGATAACAGACAAACTTTTTATTGGTTAACTGTTATACTTTTATTAATTACTTAGTAGACTCTAGCAAACATTTTGAAACGCGTTAGAAGTTTTTGAAATTTGAATTAAACATTTTTCACCATATAGTTCACAAGGCTATTTTTAGGACCTATATAACTAATGTATAGTGCATATGTTGTAGTTAAGTTTTTTTAACGATAACAGACAAACCTTTTATTGGTTAACTGTTATACTTTTATTATTTACTTATTAGACTCTAATAAACATTTTGAGACGCGTTATTATTTTTGGAATGTGAATTAAACATTTTGCACCAAATAGTTCACAAGTGTCATTTTTAGGTCCTATATAACTAATGCATAGTGCATAAGTTGTAATTAAGTTCTTTTAACGATAACAGACAAACCTTTTATTGGTTAACTGTTATACTTTTATGATTTACTTATTAGACTCTAATAAACATTTTGAGACCCGTTAGAACTTTTGGGAATGTGAATTAAAGATTTTGTACCATATAGTTTAAAAGGCTCTTTTTAGGACCTATATAACTAATGTATAGTGCAAATGTTTTAGTTAAGTTCTTTTAACGATAACAGACAAACCTTTTATTGGTTAACTGTTATACTTTTATTATTTACTTATTAGACTCTAATAAACATTTTGAGACCCGTTAGAACTTTTTGCAATGTGAATTAAACATTTGGCACCATATAGTTCACAAGGCACTTTTTAGGACCTATATAACTAATGTAGAGTGCAAATGTTTTAGTTAAGTTCTTTTAACGATAACAGACAAACCTTTTATTGGTTAACTGTTATACTTTTATTATTTACTTATTAGTCTCTATTAAACATTTTGAGACGCGTTATAACTTTTTGCAATGTGAATTAAACATTTGGCACCATATAGTTCACAAGGCACTTTTTAGGACCTATATAACTAATGTATAGTGCAAATGTTTTAGTTAAGTTCTTTTAACGATAACAGACAAACTTTTTATTCGTTAACTGTTATACTTTTATTATTTACTTATTAGACTCTAATAAACATTTTGAGACCCGTTATAACTTTTTGCAATGTGAATTAAACATTTGGCACCATATAGTTCACAAGGCACTTTTTAGGACCTATATAACTAATGTAGAGTGCAAATGTTTTAGTTAAGTTCTTTTAACGATAACAGACAAACCTTTTATTGGTTAACTGTTATACTTTTATTATTTACTTATTAGTCTCTAATAAACATTTTGAGACCCGTTATAACTTTTTGCAATGTGAATTAAACATTTGGCACCATATAGTTCACAAGGCACTTTTTAGGACCTATATAACTAATGTATAGTGCAAATGTTTTAGTTAAGTTCTTTTAACGATAACAGACAACTCTTTTATTGGTTAGAGGTTATACTTTTATTATTTATTTATTAGACTCTAATAAACATTTTGAGACCCGTTATAACTTTTTGCAATGTGAATTAAACAATTGGCACCATATAGTTTAAAAGGCACTTTTTTGGACCTATATAACTAAAGTATAGTGCATAAGTTGTAGTTAAGTTCTTTTAAAAATAACAGACAAACCTTTTATTGGTTAACTGTTATACTTTAATTCTTTATTTATTAGACTTTAATAAACATTTTGAGACGCGTTATTACTTTTGGGAATGTGAATTAAACATTTGGCACCATATAGTTCACAAGGCTCTTTTTAGGACCTATATAACTAAAGTATAGTCATAGTGCATATGTTGTAGTTAAGTTCTTTTAAAGATAACAGACAGACCTTTTATTGGTTAACTGTTATACTTTAATCATTTATTTATTAGACTCTAATAAACATTTTGAGACGCGTTATTACTTTTGGAATGTCAATTAATCATTTTGCACCATATAGTTCACCAGTGTCATTTTTTGGACCTATATAACTAATGTATAGTGCATAAGTTGTAATTAAGTTCTTTTAACGATAACAGACATACTTTTTATTGGTTAACTGTTATACTTTTATTAATTACTTAGTAGACTCTAGTAAACATTTTGAAACCCGTTAGAAGTTTTGAGAATGTGAATTAAACTCTTGGCACCATATACTTCAGAGGGCACTTTTTAGGACCTATATAACTAATGTATAGTGCAAATGTTTTATTTAAGTTCTTTTAACGATAACAGACAGACCTTTTATTGGTTAACTGTTATACTTTTATTATTTAATTATTAGAATCTAATAAACATTTTGAGACCCGTTAGAACTTTTTGCAATGTGAATTAAACATTTGGCACTATATAGTTCACAAGGCACTTTTTAGGACCTATATAACTAATGTATAGTGCAAATGTTTTAATTAAGTTCTTTTAACGATAACAGACAAACCTTTTATTGGTTAACTGTTATACTTTTATTATTTACTTATTAGAATCTAATATACATTTTGAAATGCGATAGAACTTTAGGGATTGTGAATTAAACATTTTACACCATATAGTTCACAAGGCTGTTTTTAGGACCTATATAACTAAAGTATAGTCATAGTGCATATGTTGTAGTTAAGTTTTTTTAACGATAACAGACAAACCTTTTATTGGTTAACTGTTATACTTTAATCATTTATTTATTAGACTCTAATAAAAATTTTGAGACGTGTTATTACTTTTGGAATGTGAATTAATCATTTTGCACCATATAGTTCACAAGTGTCATTTTTTGGACCTGTATAACTAATGTATAGTGCATAAATTGTAATTAAGTTCTTTTAACGATAACAGACAAACTTTTTATTGGTTAACTGTTATACTTTTATTAATTACTTAGAAGACTTTAGTAAACATTTTGAGACGCGTTATTACTTTTGGAATGTGAATTAAACATTTTGCACCATGTAGTTCACAAGTGTCATTTTTTGGACCTATATAACTAATGTATAGTGCATAAGTTGTAATTAAGTTCTTTTAACGATAACAGACAAACCTTTTATTTGTTAACTGTTATACTTTTATTATTTTCTTATTAGACTCTAATAAACATTTTGAGACGCGTTAAAATTTTTGGGAATATGAATTAAAGATTTTGCACCATATAGTTTAAAAGGCTCTTTTTAGGACCTATATAACTAATGTATAGTGCATCTGTTGTAACTAAGTTCTTTTAACGATAACAGACAAACCTTTTATTGGTTAACTGTTATACTTTAATCATTTATTTATTAGACTCTAATAAACATTTTGAGACGCGTTATTACTTTTGGAATGTGAATTAATCATTTTGCACCATATAGTTCACAAGTGTTATTTTTTGGACCTATATTACTAATTTATAGTGCTAATGTTGTAACTAAGTTCTTTTAACGATAACAGACAAACTTTTTATTGGTTAACTGTTATACTTTTATTAATTACTTAGTAGAATCTAAATAAACATTTTGAAACCCGTTAGAACTTTTTGGAATGTGAATTAAACATTTGGCACCATATACTTCATGGGGCACTTTTTAGGACCTATATAACTAATGTATAGTGCAAATATTTTATTTATTTCTTTTAACGATAACAGACAAACCTTTTATTGGTTAAAGGTTATACTTTTATTATTTACTTATTAGACTCTAATAAACATTTTGAGACCCGTTATAACTTTTTGCAATGTGAATTAAACATTTGGCACCATATACTTCAGGGGGCACTTTTTAGGACCTATATAACTAATGTATAGTGCAAATGTTTTAATTAAGTTCTTTTAACGATAACAGACAGACCTTTTATTGGTTAACTGTTATACTTTTATTATTTAATTATTAGAATCTAATAAACATTTTGAGACCCGTTAGAACTTTTTGCAACGTGAATTAAACAATTGGCACCATATAGTTTACAAGGCACTTTTTTGGACCTATATAACTAATGTATAGTGCAATTGTTTTAGTTAAGTTCTTCTAACGATAACAGACAAACGTTTTATTGGTTAACTGTTATACTTTTATTATTTACTTATTAGACTCTAATAAACATTTTGAGACCCGTTAGAAGTTTTTGCAATGTGAATTAAACATTTGGCACCATATAGTTCACAAGGCACTTTTTAGGACCTATATAACTAATGTATAGTGCATTTTTTGTAGTTAAGTTCTTTTAACGATAACAGACAAACCTTTTATTGGTTGACTGTTCTACTTTTATTACTTAGTTATTAGACTCTAATATACATTTTGGAACGCGTTACAACTTTTGGGAATGTGAATTAAACATTTTGTACCATATAGTTCACAAGGCAATTTTTAGGACCTATATAACTAATGTATAGTGCATATGTTGTAGTTAAGTTCTTTTAACGATAACAGACAAACCTTTTATTGGTTAACTGTTATACTTTTATTATTTACTTATTAGACTCTAATAAACATTTTGAGACCCGTTATAACTTTTGGGAATGTGAATTAAACATTTTGCACCATATAGTTCACAAGTTTTACTTTTGGACCCATATAACTAATGTATAGTGCATATGTTATAGTTAAGTTCTATTGACGATAACAGACAAACCTTTTATTGGTTAACTGTTATACTTAAATCATTTATTTATTAGACTCTAATAAACATTTTGAGACGCGTTATAACTTTTGGGAATGTGAATTAAACATTTTGCACCATATAGTTCACAAGGTTTGTTTTAGGAATTATATAACTAAAGTATAGTCATAGTGCATATGTTGTAGTTAAGTTCTTTTAACGATAACAGACAAACCTTTTATTGGTTAACTGTTATACTTTTATTATTTACTTATTAGAATCTAATAAACATTTTGAGACCCGTTATAACTTTTTGGAATGTGAATTAATCATTTTGCACCATATAGTTAAGAAGTGTCGTTTTTTGGACCTATATAACTAATCTATAGTGCATAAGTTGTAATTAAGTTCTTTTAACGATAACAGACATAATATTTATTGGTTAACTGTTATACTTTTATTAATTACTTAGTAGACTCTAGTAAACATTTTGAAACCCGTTAGAAGTTTTTGGAATGTGAATTAAACATTTGGCACCATATACTTCATGAGGCACTTTTTAGGACCTATATAACTAATGTATAGTGCAAATGTTTTATTTAAGTTCTTTTAACGATAACAGACAAACCTTTTATTGGTTAACTGTTATACTTTTATTATTTAATTATTAGAATCTAATAAACATTTTGAGACCCGTTAGAACTTTTTGCAATGTGAATTAAACATTTGGCACTATATAGTTCACAAGGCACTTTTTAGGACCTATATAACTAATGTATAGTGCAAATGTTTTAATTAAGTTCTTTTAACGATAACAGACAAACGTTTTATTGGTTAACTGTTATACTTTAATAATTTATTTATTAGACTCTAATAAACATTTTGAGACCCGTTATAACTTTTGGGAATGTGAATTAAACATTTTGCACCATATAGTTCACAAGGCTCTTTTTCGGACCAATATAACTAAAGTATAGTGCATATGTTGTAGTTAAGTTCTTACATCGATAAAAGACCAACCTTTTATTGGTTAACTGTTATACTTTAATTATTTATTTATTAGACTCTAATAAACATTTTGAGACGCGTTAGAACTTTTGGGAATGTGAATTAAACATTTTACTCCATATAGTTCACAAGGCTGTTTTTAGGACCTATATAACTAAAGTATAGTGCATTTTTTGTAGTTAAGTTCTTTTAACGATAACAGACAAACCTTTTATTGGTTGACTGTTCTACTTTTATTACTTAGTTATTAGACTCTAATATACATTTTGGAACGCGTTACAACTTTTGGGAATGTGAATTAAACATTTTGTACCATATAGTTCACAAGGCAATTTTTAGGACCTATATAACTAATGTATAGTGCATATGTTGTAGTTAAGTTCTTTTAACGATAACAGACAAACCTTTTATTGGTTAACTGTTATACTTTTATTATTTACTTATTAGACTCTAATAAACATTTTGAGACCCGTTATAACTTTTGGGAATGTGAATTAAACATTTTGCACCATATAGTTCACAAGTTTTACTTTTGGACCCATATAACTAATGTATAGTGCATATGTTATAGTTAAGTTCTATTGACGATAACAGACAAACCTTTTATTGGTTAACTGTTATACTTAAATCATTTATTTATTAGACTCTAATAAACATTTTGAGACGCGTTATAACTTTTGGGAATGTGAATTAAACATTTTGCACCATATAGTTCACAAGGTTTGTTTTAGGAATTATATAACTAAAGTATAGTCATAGTGCATATGTTGTAGTTAAGTTCTTTTAACGATAACAGACAAACCTTTTATTGGTTAACTGTTATACTTTTATTATTTACTTATTAGAATCTAATAAACATTTTGAGACCCGTTATAACTTTTTGGAATGTGAATTAATCATTTTGCACCATATAGTTAAGAAGTGTCGTTTTTTGGACCTATATAACTAATCTATAGTGCATAAGTTGTAATTAAGTTCTTTTAACGATAACAGACATAATATTTATTGGTTAACTGTTATACTTTTATTAATTACTTAGTAGACTCTAGTAAACATTTTGAAACCCGTTAGAAGTTTTTGGAATGTGAATTAAACATTTGGCACCATATACTTCATGAGGCACTTTTTAGGACCTATATAACTAATGTATAGTGCAAATGTTTTATTTAAGTTCTTTTAACGATAACAGACAAACCTTTTATTGGTTAACTGTTATACTTTTATTATTTAATTATTAGAATCTAATAAACATTTTGAGACCCGTTAGAACTTTTTGCAATGTGAATTAAACATTTGGCACTATATAGTTCACAAGGCACTTTTTAGGACCTATATAACTAATGTATAGTGCAAATGTTTTAATTAAGTTCTTTTAACGATAACAGACAAACGTTTTATTGGTTAACTGTTATACTTTAATCATTTATTTATTAGACTCTAATAAACATTTTGAGACCCGTTATAACTTTTGGGAATGTGAATTAAACATTTTGCACCATATAGTTCACAAGGCTCTTTTTCGGACCAATATAACTAAAGTATAGTGCATATGTTGTAGTTAAGTTCTTACATCGATAAAAGACCAACCTTTTATTGGTTAACTGTTATACTTTAATTATTTATTTATTAGACTCTAATAAACATTTTGAGACGCGTTAGAACTTTTGGGAATGTGAATTAAACATTTTACTCCATATAGTTCACAAGGCTGTTTTTAGGACCTATATAACTAAAGTATAGTCATAGTGCATATGTTGTAGTTAAGTTCTTTTAACGATAACAGACAAACCTTTTATTGGTTAACTGTTATACTTTAATCATTTATTTATTAGACTCTAATAAACATTTTGAGACGCGTTATTACTTTTGGAATTTGAATTAAACATTTTGCACCATATAGTTCACAAGTGTTATTTTTGAACCCAATTATCTAATATATAGTGCATATGTTGTAGTTAAGTTCTTTTAACGATAAGAGACAAACTTTTTATTGGTTAACTGTTATACTTTTATTAATTACTTAGTAGACACTAGCAAACATTTTGAAACGCGTTAGAAGTTTTTGAAATTTGAATTAAACATTTTTCACCATATAGTTCACAAGGCTATTTTTAGGACCTATATAACTAATGTATAGTGCATCTGTTGTAACTAAGTTCTTTTAACGATAACAGACAAACCTTTTATTGGTTAACTGTTATACTTTAATCATTTATTTATTAGACTCTAATAAACATTTTGAGACGCGTTATTACTTTTGGAATGTGAATTAAACATTTTGCACCATATAGTTCACAAGTGTTATTTTTTGGACCTATATAACTAATGTATGTTGCATATGTTGTAATTAAGTTCTTTTAACGATAACAGACAAACTTTTTATTGGTTAACTGTTATACTTTTATTAAATACTTAGTAGACTCTAATAAACATTTTGAGACCCGTTAGAACTTTTTGCAATGTGAATTAAACATTTGGTACCATATACTTCAAGGGGCACTTTTTAGGACCTATATAACTAATGTATAGTGCAAATGTTTTATTTAAGTTCTTTTAACGATAACAGACAGACCTTTTATTGGTTAACTGTTATACTTTTATTATTTAATTATTAGAATCTAATAAACATTTTGAGACGCGTTATAACTTTTTGCAATGTGATTTAAACATTTGGCACCATAACGTTTAAAAGGCACTTTTTAGGATCTATATAACTAATGTATAGTGCAAATGTATTAGTTAAGTTCTTTTAACGATAACAGACAAACCTTTTATTGGTTGACTGTTATACTTTAATCATTTATTTATTAGACTTTAATAAACATTTTGAGACGCGTTAGAACTTTTTGCAATGTGAATTAAAGATTTTGCACCATATAGTTCACAAGGCTGTTTTTAGGACCTATATAACTAAAGTATAGTGCATAAGTTGTAGTTAAGTTCTTTTAAAAATAACAGACAAACCTTTTATTGGTTAACTGTTATACTTTAATTCTTTATTTATTAGACTTTAATAAACATTTTGAGACGCGTTATTACTTTTGGGAATGTGAATTAAACATTTGGCACCATATAGTTCACAAGGCTCTTTTTAGGACCTATATAACTAAAGTATAGTCATAGTGCATATGTTGTAGTTAAGTTCTTTTAAAGATAACAGACAGACCTTTTATTGGTTAACTGTTATACTTTAATCATTTATTTATTAGACTCTAATAAACATTTTGAGACGCGTTATTACTTTTGGAATGTCAATTAATCATTTTGCACCATATAGTTCACCAGTGTCATTTTTTGGACCTATATAACTAATGTATAGTGCATAAGTTGTAATTAAGTTCTTTTAACGATAACAGACATACTTTTTATTGGTTAACTGTTATACTTTTATTAATTACTTAGTAGACTCTAGTAAACATTTTGAAACCCGTTAGAAGTTTTGAGAATGTGAATTAAACTCTTGGCACCATATACTTCAGAGGGCACTTTTTAGGACCTATATAACTAATGTATAGTGCAAATGTTTTATTTAAGTTCTTTTAACGATAACAGACAGACCTTTTATTGGTTAACTGTTATACTTTTATTATTTAATTATTAGAATCTAATAAACATTTTGAGACCCGTTAGAACTTTTTGCAATGTGAATTAAACATTTGGCACTATATAGTTCACAAGGCACTTTTTAGGACCTATATAACTAATGTATAGTGCAAATGTTTTAATTAAGTTCTTTTAACGATAACAGACAAACCTTTTATTGGTTAACTGTTATACTTTTATTATTTACTTATTAGAATCTAATATACATTTTGAAATGCGATAGAACTTTAGGGATTGTGAATTAAACATTTTACACCATATAGTTCACAAGGCTGTTTTTAGGACCTATATAACTAAAGTATAGTCATAGTGCATATGTTGTAGTTAAGTTTTTTTAACGATAACAGACAAACCTTTTATTGGTTAACTGTTATACTTTAATCATTTATTTATTAGACTCTAATAAAAATTTTGAGACGTGTTATTACTTTTGGAATGTGAATTAATCATTTTGCACCATATAGTTCACAAGTGTCATTTTTTGGACCTGTATAACTAATGTATAGTGCATAAATTGTAATTAAGTTCTTTTAACGATAACAGACAAACTTTTTATTGGTTAACTGTTATACTTTTATTAATTACTTAGAAGACTTTAGTAAACATTTTGAGACGCGTTATTACTTTTGGAATGTGAATTAAACATTTTGCACCATGTAGTTCACAAGTGTCATTTTTTGGACCTATATAACTAATGTATAGTGCATAAGTTGTAATTAAGTTCTTTTAACGATAACAGACAAACCTTTTATTTGTTAACTGTTATACTTTTATTATTTTCTTATTAGACTCTAATAAACATTTTGAGACGCGTTAAAATTTTTGGGAATATGAATTAAAGATTTTGCACCATATAGTTTAAAAGGCTCTTTTTAGGACCTATATAACTAATGTATAGTGCATCTGTTGTAACTAAGTTCTTTTAACGATAACAGACAAACCTTTTATTGGTTAACTGTTATACTTTAATCATTTATTTATTAGACTCTAATAAACATTTTGAGACGCGTTATTACTTTTGGAATGTGAATTAATCATTTTGCACCATATAGTTCACAAGTGTTATTTTTTGGACCTATATTACTAATTTATAGTGCTAATGTTGTAACTAAGTTCTTTTAACGATAACAGACAAACTTTTTATTGGTTAACTGTTATACTTTTATTAATTACTTAGTAGAATCTAAATAAACATTTTGAAACCCGTTAGAACTTTTTGGAATGTGAATTAAACATTTGGCACCATATACTTCATGGGGCACTTTTTAGGACCTATATAACTAATGTATAGTGCAAATATTTTATTTATTTCTTTTAACGATAACAGACAAACCTTTTATTGGTTAAAGGTTATACTTTTATTATTTACTTATTAGACTCTAATAAACATTTTGAGACCCGTTATAACTTTTTGCAATGTGAATTAAACATTTGGCACCATATACTTCAGGGGGCACTTTTTAGGACCTATATAACTAATGTATAGTGCAAATGTTTTAATTAAGTTCTTTTAACGATAACAGACAGACCTTTTATTGGTTAACTGTTATACTTTTATTATTTAATTATTAGAATCTAATAAACATTTTGAGACCCGTTATAACTTTTTGCAATGTGAATTAAACAATTGGCACCATATAGTTTACAAGGCACTTTTTTGGACCTATATAACTAATGTATAGTGCAAATGTTTTAGTTAAGTTCTTCTAACGATAACAGACAAACGTTTTATTGGTTAACTGTTATACTTTTATTATTTACTTATTAGACTCTAATAAACATTTTGAGACCCGTTAGAAGTTTTTGCAATGTGAATTAAACATTTGGCACCATATAGTTCACAAGGCACTTTTTAGGACCTATATAACTAATGTATAGTGCATTTTTGGTAGTTAAGTTCTTTTAACGATAACAGACAAACCTTTTATTGGTTGACTGTTCTACTTTTATTACTTAGTTATTAGACTCTAATATACATTTTGGAACGCGTTACAACTTTTGGGAATGTGAATTAAACATTTTGTACCATATAGTTCACAAGGCAATTTTTAGGACCTATATAACTAATGTATAGTGCATATGTTGTAGTTAAGTTCTTTTAACGATAACAGACAAACCTTTTATTGGTTAACTGTTATACTTTTATTATTTACTTATTAGACTCTAATAAACATTTTGAGACCCGTTATAACTTTTGGGAATGTGAATTAAACATTTTGCACCATATAGTTCACAAGTTTTACTTTTGGACCCATATAACTAATGTATAGTGCATATGTTATAGTTAAGTTCTATTGACGATAACAGACAAACCTTTTATTGGTTAACTGTTATACTTAAATCATTTATTTATTAGACTCTAATAAACATTTTGAGACGCGTTATAACTTTTGGGAATGTGAATTAAACATTTTGCACCATATAGTTCACAAGGTTTGTTTTAGGAATTATATAACTAAAGTATAGTCATAGTGCATATGTTGTAGTTAAGTTCTTTTAACGATAACAGACAAACCTTTTATTGGTTAACTGTTATACTTTTATTATTTACTTATTAGAATCTAATAAACATTTTGAGACCCGTTATAACTTTTTGGAATGTGAATTAATCATTTTGCACCATATAGTTAAGAAGTGTCGTTTTTTGGACCTATATAACTAATCTATAGTGCATAAGTTGTAATTAAGTTCTTTTAACGATAACAGACATAATATTTATTGGTTAACTGTTATACTTTTATTAATTACTTAGTAGACTCTAGTAAACATTTTGAAACCCGTTAGAAGTTTTTGGAATGTGAATTAAACATTTGGCACCATATACTTCATGAGGCACTTTTTAGGACCTATATAACTAATGTATAGTGCAAATGTTTTATTTAAGTTCTTTTAACGATAACAGACAAACCTTTTATTGGTTAACTGTTATACTTTTATTATTTAATTATTAGAATCTAATAAACATTTTGAGACCCGTTAGAACTTTTTGCAATGTGAATTAAACATTTGGCACTATATAGTTCACAAGGCACTTTTTAGGACCTATATAACTAATGTATAGTGCAAATGTTTTAATTAAGTTCTTTTAACGATAACAGACAAACCTTTTATTGGTTAACTGTTATACTTTAATCATTTATTTATTAGACTCTAATAAACATTTTGAGACCCGTTATAACTTTTGGGAATGTGAATTAAACATTTTGCACCATATAGTTCACAAGGCTCTTTTTCGGACCAATATAACTAAAGTATAGTGCATATGTTGTAGTTAAGTTCTTACATCGATAAAAGACCAACCTTTTATTGGTTAACTGTTATACTTTAATTATTTATTTATTAGACTCTAATAAACATTTTGAGACGCGTTATTACTTTTGGAATTTGAATTAAACATTTTGCACCATATAGTTCACAAGTGTTATTTTTGAACCCAATTATCTAATATATAGTGCATATGTTGTAGTTAAGTTCTTTTAACGATAAGAGACAAACTTTTTATTGGTTAACTGTTATACTTTTATTAATTACTTAGTAGACACTAGCAAACATTTTGAAACGCGTTAGAAGTTTTTGAAATTTGAATTAAACATTTTTCACCATATAGTTCACAAGGCTATTTTTAGGACCTATATAACTAATGTATAGTGCATCTGTTGTAACTAAGTTCTTTTAACGATAACAGACAAACCTTTTATTGGTTAACTGTTATACTTTAATCATTTATTTATTAGACTCTAATAAACATTTTGAGACGCGTTATTACTTTTGGAATGTGAATTAAACATTTTGCACCATATAGTTCACAAGTGTTATTTTTTGGACCTATATAACTAATGTATGTTGCATATGTTGTAATTAAGTTCTTTTAACGATAACAGACAAACTTTTTATTGGTTAACTGTTATACTTTTATTAAATACTTAGTAGACTCTAATAAACATTTTGAGACCCGTTAGAACTTTTTGCAATGTGAATTAAACATTTGGTACCATATACTTCAAGGGGCACTTTTTAGGACCTATATAACTAATGTATAGTGCAAATGTTTTATTTAAGTTCTTTTAACGATAACAGACAGACCTTTTATTGGTTAACTGTTATACTTTTATTATTTAATTATTAGAATCTAATAAACATTTTGAGACGCGTTATAACTTTTTGCAATGTGATTTAAACATTTGGCACCATAACGTTTAAAAGGCACTTTTTAGGATCTATATAACTAATGTATAGTGCAAATGTATTAGTTAAGTTCTTTTAACGATAACAGACAAACCTTTTATTGGTTGACTGTTATACTTTAATCATTTATTTATTAGACTTTAATAAACATTTTGAGACGCGTTAGAACTTTTTGCAATGTGAATTAAAGATTTTGCACCATATAGTTCACAAGGCTGTTTTTAGGACCTATATAACTAAAGTATAGTGCATAAGTTGTAGTTAAGTTCTTTTAAAAATAACAGACAAACCTTTTATTGGTTAACTGTTATACTTTAATTCTTTATTTATTAGACTTTAATAAACATTTTGAGACGCGTTATTACTTTTGGGAATGTGAATTAAACATTTGGCACCATATAGTTCACAAGGCTCTTTTTAGGACCTATATAACTAAAGTATAGTCATAGTGCATATGTTGTAGTTAAGTTCTTTTAAAGATAACAGACAGACCTTTTATTGGTTAACTGTTATACTTTAATCATTTATTTATTAGACTCTAATAAACATTTTGAGACGCGTTATTACTTTTGGAATGTCAATTAATCATTTTGCACCATATAGTTCACCAGTGTCATTTTTTGGACCTATATAACTAATGTATAGTGCATAAGTTGTAATTAAGTTCTTTTAACGATAACAGACATACTTTTTATTGGTTAACTGTTATACTTTTATTAATTACTTAGTAGACTCTAGTAAACATTTTGAAACCCGTTAGAAGTTTTGAGAATGTGAATTAAACTCTTGGCACCATATACTTCAGAGGGCACTTTTTAGGACCTATATAACTAATGTATAGTGCAAATGTTTTATTTAAGTTCTTTTAACGATAACAGACAGACCTTTTATTGGTTAACTGTTATACTTTTATTATTTAATTATTAGAATCTAATAAACATTTTGAGACCCGTTAGAACTTTTTGCAATGTGAATTAAACATTTGGCACTATATAGTTCACAAGGCACTTTTTAGGACCTATATAACTAATGTATAGTGCAAATGTTTTAATTAAGTTCTTTTAACGATAACAGACAAACCTTTTATTGGTTAACTGTTATACTTTTATTATTTACTTATTAGAATCTAATATACATTTTGAAATGCGATAGAACTTTAGGGATTGTGAATTAAACATTTTACACCATATAGTTCACAAGGCTGTTTTTAGGACCTATATAACTAAAGTATAGTCATAGTGCATATGTTGTAGTTAAGTTTTTTTAACGATAACAGACAAACCTTTTATTGGTTAACTGTTATACTTTAATCATTTATTTATTAGACTCTAATAAAAATTTTGAGACGTGTTATTACTTTTGGAATGTGAATTAATCATTTTGCACCATATAGTTCACAAGTGTCATTTTTTGGACCTGTATAACTAATGTATAGTGCATAAATTGTAATTAAGTTCTTTTAACGATAACAGACAAACTTTTTATTGGTTAACTGTTATACTTTTATTAATTACTTAGAAGACTTTAGTAAACATTTTGAGACGCGTTATTACTTTTGGAATGTGAATTAAACATTTTGCACCATGTAGTTCACAAGTGTCATTTTTTGGACCTATATAACTAATGTATAGTGCATAAGTTGTAATTAAGTTCTTTTAACGATAACAGACAAACCTTTTATTTGTTAACTGTTATACTTTTATTATTTTCTTATTAGAATCTAATAAACATTTTGAGACGCGTTAAAATTTTTGGGAATATGAATTAAAGATTTTGCACCATATAGTTTAAAAGGCTCTTTTTAGGACCTATATAACTAATGTATAGTGCATCTGTTGTAACTAAGTTCTTTTAACGATAACAGACAAACCTTTTATTGGTTAACTGTTATACTTTAATCATTTATTTATTAGACTCTAATAAACATTTTGAGACGCGTTATTACTTTTGGAATGTGAATTAATCATTTTGCACCATATAGTTCACAAGTGTTATTTTTTGGACCTATATTACTAATTTATAGTGCTAATGTTGTAACTAAGTTCTTTTAACGATAACAGACAAACTTTTTATTGGTTAACTGTTATACTTTTATTAATTACTTAGTAGAATCTAAATAAACATTTTGAAACCCGTTAGAACTTTTTGGAATGTGAATTAAACATTTGGCACCATATACTTCATGGGGCACTTTTTAGGACCTATATAACTAATGTATAGTGCAAATATTTTATTTATTTCTTTTAACGATAACAGACAAACCTTTTATTGGTTAAAGGTTATACTTTTATTATTTACTTATTAGACTCTAATAAACATTTTGAGACCCGTTATAACTTTTTGCAATGTGAATTAAACATTTGGCACCATATACTTCAGGGGGCACTTTTTAGGACCTATATAACTAATGTATAGTGCAAATGTTTTAATTAAGTTCTTTTAACGATAACAGACAGACCTTTTATTGGTTAACTGTTATACTTTTATTATTTAATTATTAGAATCTAATAAACATTTTGAGACCCGTTATAACTTTTTGCAATGTGAATTAAACAATTGGCACCATATAGTTTACAAGGCACTTTTTTGGACCTATATAACTAATGTATAGTGCAAATGTTTTAGTTAAGTTCTTCTAACGATAACAGACAAACGTTTTATTGGTTAACTGTTATACTTTTATTATTTACTTATTAGACTCTAATAAACATTTTGAGACCCGTTAGAAGTTTTTGCAATGTGAATTAAACATTTGGCACCATATAGTTCACAAGGCACTTTTTAGGACCTATATAACTAATGTATAGTGCATTTTTGGTAGTTAAGTTCTTTTAACGATAACAGACAAACCTTTTATTGGTTGACTGTTCTACTTTTATTACTTAGTTATTAGACTCTAATATACATTTTGGAACGCGTTACAACTTTTGGGAATGTGAATTAAACATTTTGTACCATATAGTTCACAAGGCAATTTTTAGGACCTATATAACTAATGTATAGTGCATATGTTGTAGTTAAGTTCTTTTAACGATAACAGACAAACCTTTTATTGGTTAACTGTTATACTTTTATTATTTACTTATTAGACTCTAATAAACATTTTGAGACCCGTTATAACTTTTGGGAATGTGAATTAAACATTTTGCACCATATAGTTCACAAGTTTTACTTTTGGACCCATATAACTAATGTATAGTGCATATGTTATAGTTAAGTTCTATTGACGATAACAGACAAACCTTTTATTGGTTAACTGTTATACTTAAATCATTTATTTATTAGACTCTAATAAACATTTTGAGACGCGTTATAACTTTTGGGAATGTGAATTAAACATTTTGCACCATATAGTTCACAAGGTTTGTTTTAGGAATTATATAACTAAAGTATAGTCATAGTGCATATGTTGTAGTTAAGTTCTTTTAACGATAACAGACAAACCTTTTATTGGTTAACTGTTATACTTTTATTATTTACTTATTAGAATCTAATAAACATTTTGAGACCCGTTATAACTTTTTGGAATGTGAATTAATCATTTTGCACCATATAGTTAAGAAGTGTCGTTTTTTGGACCTATATAACTAATCTATAGTGCATAAGTTGTAATTAAGTTCTTTTAACGATAACAGACATAATATTTATTGGTTAACTGTTATACTTTTATTAATTACTTAGTAGACTCTAGTAAACATTTTGAAACCCGTTAGAAGTTTTTGGAATGTGAATTAAACATTTGGCACCATATACTTCATGAGGCACTTTTTAGGACCTATATAACTAATGTATAGTGCAAATGTTTTATTTAAGTTCTTTTAACGATAACAGACAAACCTTTTATTGGTTAACTGTTATACTTTTATTATTTAATTATTAGAATCTAATAAACATTTTGAGACCCGTTAGAACTTTTTGCAATGTGAATTAAACATTTGGCACTATATAGTTCACAAGGCACTTTTTAGGACCTATATAACTAATGTATAGTGCAAATGTTTTAATTAAGTTCTTTTAACGATAACAGACAAACCTTTTATTGGTTAACTGTTATACTTTAATCATTTATTTATTAGACTCTAATAAACATTTTGAGACCCGTTATAACTTTTGGGAATGTGAATTAAACATTTTGCACCATATAGTTCACAAGGCTCTTTTTCGGACCAATATAACTAAAGTATAGTGCATATGTTGTAGTTAAGTTCTTACATCGATAAAAGACCAACCTTTTATTGGTTAACTGTTATACTTTAATTATTTATTTATTAGACTCTAATAAACATTTTGAGACGCGTTAGAACTTTTGGGAATGTGAATTAAACATTTTACTCCATATAGTTCACAAGGCTGTTTTTAGGACCTATATAACTAAAGTATAGTCATAGTGCATATGTTGTAGTTAAGTTCTTTTAACGATAACAGACAAACCTTTTATTGGTTAACTGTTATACTTTAATCATTTATTTATTAGACTCTAATAAACATTTTGAGACGCGTTATTACTTTTGGAATTTGAATTAAACATTTTGCACCATATAGTTCACAAGTGTTATTTTTGAACCCAATTATCTAATATATAGTGCATATGTTGTAGTTAAGTTCTTTTAACGATAAGAGACAAACTTTTTATTGGTTAACTGTTATACTTTTATTAATTACTTAGTAGACACTAGCAAACATTTTGAAACGCGTTAGAAGTTTTTGAAATTTGAATTAAACATTTTTCACCATATAGTTCACAAGGCTATTTTTAGGACCTATATAACTAATGTATAGTGCATCTGTTGTAATTAAGTTCTTTTAACGATAACAGACAAACCTTTTATTGGTTAACTGTTATACTTTTATTATTTACTTTTTAGATTCTAATATACATTTTGAAATGCGATAGAACTTTAGGGATTGTGAATTAAACATTTTACACCATATAGTTCACAAGGCTGTTTTTAGGACCTATATAACTAAAGTATAGTCATAGTGCATACTGTATGTTGTAGTTAAGTTTTTTTAACGATAACAGACAAACCTTTTATTGGTTAACTGTTATACTTTAATCATTTATTTATTAGACTCTAATAAACATTTTGAGACGCGTTATTACTTTTGGAATGTGAATTAAACATTTTGCACCATATAGTTCACAAGTGTTATTTTTTGGAGATATATAACTAATGTATGTTGCATATGTTGTAACTAAGTTCTTTTAACGATAACAGACAAACTTTTTGATGGTTAACTGTTATACTTTTATTAAATACTTAGTAGACTCTAATAAACATTTTGAGACCCGTTATAACTTTTTGCAATGTGAATTAAACATTTGGCACCATATACTTCAAGGGGCACTTTTTAGGACCTATATAACTAATGTATAGTGCAAATGTTTTATTTAAGTTCTTTTAACGATAACAGACAGACCTTTTATTGGTTAACTGTTATACTTTTATTATTTAATTATTAGAATCTAATAAACATTTTGAGACGCGTTAGAACTTTTTGCAATGTGATTTAAACATTTGGCACCATAACGTTTAAAAGGCACTTTTTAGGATCTATATAACTAATGTATAGTGCAAATGTATTAGTTAAGTTGTTTTAACGATAACAGACAGACCTTTTATTGGTTGACTGTTATACTTTAATCATTTATTTATTAGACTCTAATAAACATTTTGAGACGCGTTAGAACTTTTTGCAATGTGAATTAAAGATTTTGCACCATATAGTTCACAAGGCTGTTTTTAGGACCTATATAACTAAAATATAGTGCATAAGTTGTAGTTAAGTTCTTTTAAAGATAACAGACAAACCTTTTATTGGTTAACTGTTATACTTTAATTTTTTATTTATTAGACTTTAATAAACATTTTGAGACGCGTTATTATATTTGGGAATGTGAATTAAACATTTGGCACCATATAGTTCACAAGGCTCTTTTTAGGACCTATATAACTAAAGTATAGTCATAGTGCATATGTTGTAGTTAAGTTCTTTTAAAGATAACAGACAGACCTTTTATTGGTTAACTGTTATACTTTAATCATTTATTTATTAGACTCTAATAAACATTTTGAGACGCGTTATTACTTTTGGAATGTGAATTAATCATTTTGCACCATATAGTTCACAAGTGTCATTTTTTGGACCTATATAACTAATGTATAGTGCATAAGTTGTAATTAAGTTCTTTTAACGATAACAGACATACTTTTTATTGGTTAACTGTTATACTTTTATTAATTACTTAGTAGACTCTAGTAAACATTTTGAAACCCGTTAGAAGTTTTGAAAATGTGAATTAAACATTTGGCACCATATACTTCAGAGGGCACTTTTTAGGACCTATATAACTAACGTATAGTGCAAATGTTTTATTTAAGTTCTTTTAACGATAACAGACAGACCTTTTATTGGTTAACTGTTATACTTTTATTATTTAATTATTAGACCCTAATAAACATTTTGAGACCCGTTAGAACTTTTTGCAATGTGAATTAAACATTTGGCACTATATAGTTCACAAGGCACTTTTTAGGACCTATATAACTAATGTATAGTGCAAATGTTTTAATTAAGTTCTTTTAACGATAACAGACAAACCTTTTATTGGTTAACTGTTATACTTTTATTATTTACTTATTAGACTCTAATATACATTTTGAAATGCGATAGAACTTTAGGGATTGTGAATTAAACATTTTACACCATATAGTTCACAAGGCTGTTTTTAGGACCTATATAACTAAAGTATAGTCATAGTGCATATGTTGTAGTTAAGTTTTTTTAACGATAACAGACAAACCTTTTATTGGTTAACTGTTATACTTTAATCATTTATTTATTAGACTGTAATAAAAATTTTGAGACGCGTTATTACTTTTGGAATGTGAATTAATCATTTTGCACCATATAGTTCACAAGTGTCATTTTTTGGACCTATATAACTAATGTATAGTGCATAAGTTGTAATTAAGTTCTTTTAACGATAACAGACAAACCTTTTATTTGTTAACTGTTATACTTTTATTTTTTACTTATTAGACTCTAATAAACATTTTGAGACGCGTTAGAATTTTTGGGAATATGAATTAAAGATTTTGCACCATATAGTTTAAAAGGCTCTTTTTAGGACCTATATAACTAATGTATAGTGCATCTGTTGTAACTAAGTTCTTTTAACGATAACAGACAAACCTTTTATTGGTTAACTGTTATACTTTAATCATTTATTTATTAGACTCTAATAAACATTTTGAGACGCGTTATTACTTTTGGAATGTGAAATAATCATTTTGCACCATATAGTTCACAAGTGTTATTTTTTGGACCTATATTACTAATTTATAGTGCATATGTTGTAACTAAGTTCTTTTAACGATAACAGACAAACTTTTTATTGGTTAACTGTTATACTTTTATTAATTACTTAGTAGACTCTAAATAAACATTTTGAAACCCGTTAGAAGTTTTTGGAATGTGAATTAAACATTTGGCACCATATACTTCAGGGGGCACTTTTTAGGACCTATATAACTAATGTATAGTACAAATATTTTATTTAAGTTCTTTTAACGATAACAGACAAACCTTTTATTGGTTAAGGGTTATACTTTTATTATTTACTTATTTGACTCTAATAAACATTTTGAGACCCGTTATAACTTTTTGCAATGTGAATTAAACAATTGGCACCATATAGTTTACAAGGCACTTTTTTGGACCTATATAACTAATGTATAGTGCAAATGTTTTAGTTAAGTTCTTTTAACGATAACAGACAAACCTTTTATTGGTTAACTGTTATACTTTTATTATTTACTTATTAGTCTCTAATAAACATTTTGAGACCCGTTATAACTTTTTGCAATGTGAATTAAACATTTGGCACCATATATTTCAGGGGGCACTTTTTAGGACCTATATAACTAATGTATAGTGCAAATGTTTTATTTAAGTTCTTTTAACGATAACAGACAAACCTTTTATTGGTTAACTGTTATACTTTAATCATTTATTTATTAGACTCTAATAAACATTTTGAGACCCGTTATAACTTTTTGCAATGTGAATTAAAGATTTTGCACCATATAGTTCACAAGGCTGTTTTTAGGACCTATATAACTAAAGTATAGTGCATAAATTGTAGTTAAGTTCTTTTAAAGATAACAGACAAACCTTTTATTGGTTAACTGTTATACTTTAATCATTTATTTATTAGACTCTAATAAACATTTTGAAACTCGTTATTACTTTTGGAATGTGAATTAATCATTTTGCACCATATAGTTCACAAGTGTCATTTTTTGGACCTATATAACTAATGTATAGTGCATAAGTTGTAATTAAGTTCTTTTAACGATAACAGACATACTTTTTATTGGTTAACTGTTATACTTTTATTAATTACTTAGTAGACTCTAGTAAACATTTTGAAACCCGTTAGAAGTTTTTGGAATGTGAATTAAACACTTGGCACCATATACTTCAGGGGGCACTTTTTAGGACCTATATAACTAATGTATAGTGCAAATGTTTTATTTAAGTTCTTTTAACGATAACAGACAGACCTTTTATTGGTTAACTGTTATACTTTTATTATTTAATTATTAGAATCTAATAAACATTTTGAGACCCGTTAGAACTTTTTGCAATGTGAATTAAACATTTGGCACTATATAGTTCACAAGGCACTTTTTAGGACCTATATAACTAATGTATAGTGCAAATGTTTTAATTAAGTTCTTTTAACGATAACAGACAAACCTTTTATTGGTTAACTGTTATACTTTTATTATTTACTTATTAGACTCTAATATACATTTTGAAATGCGATAGAACTTTAGGGATTGTGAATTAAACATTTTACATCATATAGTTCACAAGGCTGTTTTTAGGACCTATATAACTAAAGTATATTGCATATGTTGTAGTTAAGTTCTTACATCGATAACAGACCAACCTTTTATTGGTTAACTGTTATACTTTAATCATTTATTTATTAGACTCTAATAAACATTTTGAGACGCGTTATTACTTTTGGAATGTGAATTAATCATTTTGCACCATATAGTTCACAAGTGTCATTTTTTGGACCTATATAACTAATGTATAGTGCATAAGTTGTAATTAAGTTCTTTTAACGATAACAGACAAACTTTTTATTGGTTAACTGTTATACTTTTATTAATTACTTAGAAGACTCTAGTAAACATTTTGAGACGCGTTATTACTTTTGGAATGTGAATTAAACATTTTTCACCATGTAGTTCACAAGTGTCATTTTTTGGACCTATATAACTAATGTATAGTGCATAAGTTGTAATTAAGTTCTTTTAACGATAACAGACAAACCTTTTATTTGTTAACTGTTATACTTTTATTATTTACTTATTAGACTCTAATAAACATTTTGAGACGCGTTAGAATATTTGGGAATATGAATTAAAGATTTTGCACCACATAGTTTAAAAGGCTCTTTTTAGGACCTATATAACTAATGTATAGTGCATCTGTTGTAACTAAGTACTTTTAACGATAACAGACAAACCTTTTATTGGTTAACTGTTATACTTTAATCATTTATTTATTAGACTCTAATAAACATTTTGAGACGCGTTATTACTTTTGGAATGTGAATTAAACATTTTGCACCATATAGTTCACAAGTGTTATTTTTTGGACCTATATTACTAATGTATAGTGCATATGTTGTAACTAAGTTCTTTTAACGATAACAGACAAACTTTTTATTGGTTAACTGTTATACTTTTATTAATTACTTAGTAGACTCTAGTAAACATTTTGAGACCCGTTATAACTTTTTTGAATGTGAATTAAACATTTTGCACCATATAGTTCACAAGGCTCTTTTTAGGACCTATTTAACTAAAGTATAGTCATAGTGCATATGTTGTAGTTAAGTTCTTTTAAAGATAACAGACAGACCTTTTATTGGTTAACTGTTATACTTTAATCATTTATTTATTAGACTCTAATAAACATTTTGAAACTCGTTATTACTTTTGGAATGTGAATTAATCATTTTGCACCATATAGTTCACAAGTGTCATTTTTTGGACCTATATAACTAATGTATAGTGCATAAGTTGTAATTAAGTTCTTTTAACGATAACAGACATACTTTTTATTGGTTAACTGTTATACTTTTATTAATTACTTAGTAGACTCTAGTAAACATTTTGAAACCCGTTAGAAGTTTTTGGAATGTGAATTAAACACTTGGCACCATATACTTCAGGGGCCACTTTTTAGGACCTATATAACTAATGTATAGTGCAAATGTTTTATTTAAGTTCTTTTAACGATAACAGACAGACCTTTTATTGGTTAACTGTTATACTTTTATTATTTAATTATTAGAATCTAATAAACATTTTGAGACCCGTTAGAACTTTTTGCAATGTGAATTAAACATTTGGCACTATATAGTTCACAAGGCACTTTTTAGGACCTATATAACTAATGTATAGTGCAAATGTTTTAATTAAGTTCTTTTAACGATAACAGACAAACCTTTTATTGGTTAACTGTTATACTTTTATTATTTACTTATTAGACTCTAATATACATTTTGAAATGCGATAGAACTTTAGGGATTGTGAATGAAACATTTTACATCATATAGTTCACAAGGCTCTTTTTAGGACCTATATAACTAAAGTATATTGCATATGTTGTAGTTAAGTTCTTACATCGATAACAGACCAACCTTTTATTGGTTAACTGTTATACTTTAATCATTTATTTATTAGACTCTAATAAACATTTTGAGACGCGTTATTACTTTTGGAATGTGAATTAATCATTTTGCACCATATAGTTCACAAGTGTCATTTTTTGGACCTATATAACTAATGTATAGTGCATAAGTTGTAATTAAATTCTTTTAACGATAACAGACAAACTTTTTATTGGTTAACTGTTATACTTTTATTAATTACTTAGAAGACTCTAGTAAACATTTTGAGACGCGTTATTACTTTTGGAATGTGAATTAAACATTTTGCACCATGTAGTTCACAAGTGTCATTTTTTGGACCTATATAACTAATGTATAGTGCATAAGTTGTAATTAAGTTCTTTTAACGATAACAGACAAACCTTTTATTTGTTAACTGTTATACTTTTATTATTTACTTATTAGACTCTAATAAACATTTTGAGACGCGTTAGATTATTTGGGAATATGAATTAAAGATTTTGCACCACATAGTTTAAAAGGCTCTTTTTAGGACCTATATAACTAATGTATAGTGCATCTGTTGTAACTAAGTACTTTTAACGATAACAGACAAACCTTTTATTGGTTAACTGTTATACTTTAATCATTTATTTATTAGACTCTAATATACATTTTGAGACGCGTTATTACTTTTGGAATGTGAATTAAACATTTTGCACCATATAGTTCACAAGTGTTATTTTTTGGACCTATATTACTAATGTATAGTGCATATGTTGTAACTAAGTTTTTTTAACGATAACAGACAAACTTTTTATTGGTTAACTGTTATACTTTTATTAATTACTTAGTAGACTCTAATAAACATTTTGAGACCCGTTATAACTTTTTTGAATGTGAATTAAACATTTTGCACCATATAGTTCACAAGGCTCTTTTTAGGACCAATATAACTAAAGTATAGTGCATATGTTGTAGTTAAGTTCTTTTAACGATAACAGACAAACCTTTTATTGGTTAACTGTTATACTTTAATCATTTATTTATTAGACTCTAATAAACATTTTGAGACGCGTTATTACTTTTGGAATTTGAATTAAACATTTTGTACCATATAGTTCACAAGTGTTATTTTTGAACCCAATTATCTAATATATAGTGCATATGTTGTAGTTAAGTTCTTTTAACGATAACAGACAAACTTTTTATTGGTTAACTGTTATACTTTTATTAATTACTTAGTAGACTCTAGCAAACATTTTGAAACGCGTTAGAAGTTTTTGAAATTTGAATTAAACATTTTTCACCATATAGTTCACAAGGCTATTTTTAGGACCTATATAACTAATGTATAGTGCATATGTTGTAACTAAGTTCTTTTAACGATAACAGACAAACCTTTTATTGGTTAACTGTTATACTTTAATCATTTATTTCTTAGACTCTAATAAACATTTTGAGACGCGTTATTACTTTTGGAATGTGAATTAAACATTTGGCACCATATAGTTCACAAGTGTTATTTTTAGGACTTATATAACTAATGTATAGTGCATATGTTGTAACTAAGTTCTTTTAACGATAACAGACAAACTTTTTATTGGTTAACTGTTATACTTTTATTAAATACTTAGTAGACTCTAATAAACATTTTGAGACCCGTTATAACTTTTTTGAGTGTGAATTAAACATTTGGCACCATATACTTCAGGAGGCACTTTTTAGGACCTATATAACTAATGTATAGTGCAAATGTTTTAATTAAGTTCTTTTAACGATAACAGACAGACCTTTTATTGGTTAACTGTTATACTTTTATTATTTAATTATTAGAATCTAATAAACATTTTGAGACGCGTTAGAACTTTTTGCAATGTGATTTAAACATTTGGCACCATAACGTTTAAAAGGCACTTTTTAGGATCTATATAACCAATGTATAGTGCAAATGTATTAGTTAAGTTCTTTTAACGATAACAGACAAACCTTTTATTGGTTGACTGTTATACTTTAATCATTTATTTATTAGACTCTAATAAACATTTTGAGACGCGTTATTACTTTTGCAATGTGAATTAAAGATTTTGCACCATATAGTTCACAAGGTTGTTTTTAGGACCTATATAACTAAAGTATAGTGCATAAGTTGTAGTTAAGTTCTTTTAAAGATAACAGACCAACCTTTTATTGGTTAACTGTTATACTTTAATTCTTTATTTATTAGACTTTAATAAACATTTTGAGACGCGTTATTACTTTTGGGAATGTTAATTAAACATTTGGCACCATATAGTTCACAAGGCTCTTTTTAGGACCTATATAACTAAAGTATAGTCATAGTGCATATGTTGTAGTTAAGTTCTTTTAAAGATAACAGACAAACCTTTTATTGGTTAACTGTTATACTTTAATCATTTATTTATTAGACTCGAATAAACATTTTGAGACTCGTTATTACTTTTGGAATGTGAATTAATCATTTTGCACCATATAGTTCACAAGTGTCATTTTTTGGACCTATATAACTAATGTATAGTGCATAAGTTGTAATTAAGTTCTTTTAACGATAACAGACATACTTTTTATTGGTTAACTGTTATACTTTTATTAATTACTTAGTAGACTCTAGTAAACATTTTGAAACTCGTTAGAAGTTTTTGGAATGTGAATTAAACACTTGGCACCATATACTTCAGGGGGCACTTTTTAGGACCTATATAACTAATGTATAGTGCAAATGTTTTATTTAAGTTCTTTTAACGATAACAGACAGACCTTTTATTGGTTAACTGTTATACTTTTATTATTTAATTATTAGAATCTAATAAACATTTTGAGACCCGTTAGAACTTTTTGCAATGTGAATTAAACATTTGGCACTATATAGTTCACAAGGCACTTTTTAGGACCTATATAACTAATGTATAGTGCAAATGTTTTAATTAAGTTCTTTTAACGATAACAGACAAACCTTTTATTGGTTAACTGTTATACTTTTATTATTTACTTATTAGACTCTAATATACATTTTGAAATGCGATAGAACTTTAGGGATTGTGAATTAAACATTTTACATCATATAGTTCACAAGGCTGTTTTTAGGACCTATATAACTAAAGTATATTGCATATGTTGTAGTTAAGTTCTTACATCGATAACAGACCAACCTTTTATTGGTTAACTGTTATACTTTAATCATTTATTTATTAGACTCTAATAAACATTTTGAGACGCGTTATTACTTTTGGAATGTGAATTAAACATTTTGCACCATGTAGTTCACAAGTGTCATTTTTTGGACCTATATAACTAATGTATAGTGCATAAGTTGTAATTAAGTTCTTTTAACGATAACAGACAAACCTTTTATTTGTTAACTGTTATACTTTTATTATTTACTTATTAGACTCTAATAAACATTTTGAGACGCGTTAGAATATTTGGGAATATGAATTAAAGATTTTGCACCACATAGTTTAAAAGGCTCTTTTTAGGACCTATATAACTAATGTATAGTGCATCTGTTGTAACTAAGTACTTTTAACGATAACAGACAAACCTTTTATTGGTTAACTGTTATACTTTAATCATTTATTTATTAGACTCTAATAAACATTTTGAGACGCGTTATTACTTTTGGAATGTGAATTAAACATTTTGCACCATATAGTTCACAAGTGTTATTTTTTGGACCTATATTACTAATGTATAGTGCATATGTTGTAACTAAGTTCTTTTAACGATAACAGACAAACTTTTTATTGGTTAACTGTTATACTTTTATTAATTACTTAGTAGACTCTAATAAACATTTTGAGACCCGTTATAACTTTTTTGAATGTGAATTAAACATTTTGCACCATATAGTTCACAAGGCTCTTTTTAGGACCAATATAACTAAAGTATAGTGCATATGTTGTAGTTAAGTTCTTTTAACGATAACAGACAAACCTTTTATTGGTTAACTGTTATACTTTAATCATTTATTTATTAGACTCTAATAAACATTTTGAGACGCGTTATTACTTTTGGAATTTGAATTAAACATTTTGCACCATATAGTTCACAAGTGTTATTTTTGAACCCAATTATCTAATATATAGTGCATATGTTGTAGTTAAGTTATTTTAACGATAACAGACAAACTTTTTATTGGTTAACTGTTATACTTTTATTAATTACTTAGTAGACTCTAGCAAACATTTTGAAACGCGTTAGAAGTTTTTGAAATTTGAATTAAACATTTTTCACCATATAGTTCACAAGGCTATTTTTAGGACCTATATAACTAATGTATAGTGCATATGTTTTAACTAAGTTCTTTTAACGATAACAGACAAACCTTTTATTGGTTAACTGTTATACTTTAATTATTTATTTATTAGACTCTAATAAACATTTTGAGACGCGTTATTACTTTTGGAATGTGAATTAAACATTTGGCACCATATAGTTCACAAGTGTTATTTTTAGGACTTATATAACTAATGTATAGTGCATATGTTGTAACTAAGTTCTTTTAACGATAACAGACAAACCTTTTATTGGTTAACTGTTATACTTTTATTAAATACTTAGTAGACTCTAATAAACATTTTGAGACCCGTTATAACTTTTTGCAATGTGAATTAAACATTTGGCACCATATACTTCAGGAGGCACTTTTTAGGACCTATATAACTAATGTATAGTGCAAATGTTTTATTTAAGTTCTTTTAACGATAACAGACAGACCTTTTATTGGTTAACTGTTATACTTTTATTATTTAATTATTAGAATCTAATAAACATTTTGAGACGCGTTAGAACTTTTTGCAATGTGATTTAAACATTTGGCACCATAACGTTTAAAAGGCACTTTTTAGGACCTATATAACTAATGTATAGTGCAAATGTATTAGTTAAGTTCTTTTAACGATAACAGACAAACCTTTTATTGGTTGACTGTTATACTTTAATCATTTATTTATTAGACTCTAATAAACATTTTGAGACGCGTTAGAACTTTTTGCAATGTGAATTAAACATTTGGCACCATATAGTTCACAAGGCTGTTTTTAGGACCTATATAACTAAAGTATAGTGCATAAGTTGTAGTTAAGTTCTTTTAAAGATAACAGACCAACCTTTTATTGGTTAACTGTAATACTTTAATTCTTTATTTATTAGACTTTAATAAACATTTTGAGACGCGTTATTATTTTTGGGAATGTGAATTAAACATTTGGCACCATATAGTTCACAAGGCTCTTTTTAGGACCTATATAACTAAAGTATAGTCATAGTGCATATGTTGTGGTTAAGTTCTTTTAAAGATAACAGACAGACCTTTTATTGGTTAACTGTTATACTTTAATCATTTATTTATTAGACTGTAATAAACATTTTGAGACGAGTTATTACTTTTGGAATGTGAATTAATCATTTTGCACCATATAGTTCACAAGTGTCATTTTTTGGACCTATATAACTAATGTATAGTGCATAAGTTGTAATTAAGTTCTTTTAACGATAACAGACATACTTTTTATTGGTTAACTGTTATACTTTTATTAATTACTTAGTAGACTCTAGTAAACATTTTGAAACCCGTTAGAAGTTTTTGGAATGTGAATTAAACATTTGGCACCATATATTTCAGGAGGCACTTTTTAGGACCTATATAACTAATGTATAGTGCAAATGTTTTATTTAAGTTCTTTTAACGATAACAGACAGACCTTTTATTGGTTAACTGTTATACTTTTATTATTTAATTATTACAACCTAATAAACATTTTGAGACCCGTTAAAACTTTTTGCAATGTGAATTAAACATTTGGCACCATATAGTTCACAAGGCACTTTTTAGGACCTATATAACTAATGTATAGTGCAAATGTTTTAATTAAGTTCTTTTAACGATAACAGACAAACCTTTTATTGGTTAACTGTTATACTTTTATTATTTACTTATTAGACTCTAATATACATTTTGAAATGCGAGAGAACTTTAGGGATTGTGAATTAAACATTTTACACCATATAGTTCACAGAGCTGTTTTTAGGACCTATATAACTAAAGTATAGTCATAGTGCATATGTTGTAGTTAAGTTTTTTTAACGATAAAAGACAAACCTTTTATTGGTTAACTGTTATACTTTAATCATTTATTTATTAGACTCTAATAAACATTTTGAAACGCGTTATAACTTTTTGGAATGTGAATTAAACATTTTGCACCATATAGTTCACAAGGCTGTTTTTAGGACCTATATAACTAAAGTATAGTCATAGTGCATATGTTGTAGTTAAGTTCTTACATCGATAATAGACCAACCTTTTATTGGTTAACTGTTATACTTTAATTATTTATTTATTAGACTCTAATAAACATTTTGAGACGCGTTAGAACTTTCGGGAATGTGAATTAAACATTTTACTCCATATAGTTCACAAGGCTGTTTTTAGGACCTATATAACTAAAGTATAGTCATAGTGCATATGTTGTAGTTAAGTTCTTTTAACGATAACAGACAAACCTTTTATTGGTTAACTGTTATACTTTAATCATTTATTTATTAGACTCTAATAAACATTTTGAGACGCGTTATTACTTTTGGAATTTGAATTAAACATTTTGCACCATATAGTTCACAAGTGTTATTTTTGAACCCAATTATCTAATATATAGTGAAAATGTTGTAGTTAAGTTCTTTTAACGATAACAGACAAACCTTTTATTGGTTAACTGTTATACTTTTATTAATTACTTAGTAGACTCTAGCAAACATTATGAAACACATTAGAAGTTTTTGAAATTTGAATTAAACGTTTTTCACCATATAGTTCACAAAGCTCTTTTTAGGACCTATATAACTAATGTATAGTGCATCTGTTGTAACTAAGTTCTTTTAACGATAACAGACAAACCTTTTATTGGTTAACTGTTATACTTTAATCATTTATTTATTAGACTCTAATAAACATTTTGAGACGCGTTATTACTTTTGGAATGTCAATTAAACATTTTGCACCATATAGTTCACAAGTGTTATTTTTTGGACCTATATAACTAATGTATAGTGCATATGTTGTAACTCAATTCTTTTAACGATAACAGACAAACTTTTTATTGGTTAACTGTTATACTTTTATTAATTACTTAGTAGACTCTAGTAAACATTTTGAAACCCGTTAGAAGTTTTTGGAATGTGAATTAAACATTTGGCACCATATACTTCAGGGGGCACTTTTTAGGACCTATATAACTAATGTATAGTACAAATGTTTTAGTTAAGTTCTTTTAACGATAACAGACAAACCTTTTATTGGTTAAGGGTTATACTTTTATTATTTACTTATTAGACTCTAATAAACATTTTGAGACCCGTTATAACTTTTTGTAATGTGAATTAAACAATTGGCACCATATAGTTTACAAGGCACTTTTTGGACCTATATAACTAATGTATAGTGCAAATGTTTTAGTTAAGTTCTTTTAACGATAACAGACAAACCTTTTATTGGTTAACTGTTATACTTTTATTATTTACTTTTTAGTAATAAACATTTTGAGACCCGTTATAACTTTTTGCAATGTGAATTAAACATTTGGCACCATATACTTCAGGGGGCACTTTTTAGGACCAATATAACTAATGTATAGTGCAAATGTTTTATTTAAGTTCTTTTAATGATAACAGACAGACCTTTTATTGGTTAACTGTTATACTTTTATTATTTAATTATTAGAATCTAATAAACATTTTGAGACGCGTTAGAACTTTTTGCAATGTGATTTAAACATTTGGCACCATAACATTTAAAAGGCACTTTTTAGGATCTATATAACTAATGTATAGTGCAAATGTATTAGTTAAGTTCTTTTAACGATAACAGACAAACCTTTTATTGGTTGACTGTTATACTTTAATGATTTATTTATTAGACTCTAATAAACATTTTGAGACGCGTTAGAACTTTTTGCAATGTGAATTAAACATTTTTCACCATATAGTTCACAAGGCTATTTTTAGGACCTATATAACTAATGTATAGTGCATATGTTGTAACTAAGTTCTTTTAACGATAACAGACAAACCTTTTATTGGTTAACTGTTATACTTTAATTATTTATTTATTAGACTCTAATAAACATTTTGAGACGCGTTATTACTTTTGGAATGTGAATTAAACATTTGGCACCATATAGTTCACAAGTGTTATTTTTAGGACTTATATAACTAATGTATAGTGCATATGTTGTAACTAAGTTCTTTTAACGATAACAGACAAACTTTTTATTGGTTAACTGTTATACTTTTATTAAATACTTAGTAGACTCTAATAAACATTTTGAGACCCGTTATAACTTTTTGCAATGTGAATTAAACATTTGGCACCATATACTTCAGGAGGCACTTTTTAGGACCTATATAACTAATGTATAGTGCAAATGTTTTATTTAAGTTCTTTTAACGATAACAGACAGACCTTTTATTGGTTAACTGTTATACTTTTATTATTTAATTATTAGAATCTAATAAACATTTTGAGACGCGTTAGAACTTTTTGCAATGTGATTTAAACATTTGGCACCATAACGTTTAAAAGGCACTTTTTAGGACCTATATAACTAATGTATAGTGCAAATGTATTAGTTAAGTTCTTTTAACGATAACAGACAAACCTTTTATTGGTTGACTGTTATACTTTAATCATTTATTTATTAGACTCTAATAAACATTTTGAGACGCGTTAGAACTTTTTGCAATGTGAATTAAACATTTGGCACCATATAGTTCACAAGGCTGTTTTTAGGACCTATATAACTAAAGTATAGTGCATAAGTTGTAGTTAAGTTCTTTTAAAGATAACAGACCAACCTTTTATTGGTTAACTGTAATACTTTGATTCTTTATTTATTAGACTTTAATAAACATTTTGAGACGCGTTATTATTTTTGGGAATGTGAATTAAACATTTTGCACCATATAGTTCACAAGGCTCTTTTTAGGACCTATATAACTAAAGTATAGTCATAGTGCATATGTTGTGGTTAAGTTCTTTTAAAGATAACAGACAGACCTTTTATTGGTTAACTGTTATACTTTAATCATTTATTTATTAGACTGTAATAAACATTTTGAGACGAGTTATTACTTTTGGAATGTGAATTAATCATTTTGCACCATATAGTTCACAAGTGTCATTTTTTGGACCTATATAACTAATGTATAGTGCATAAGTTGTAATTAAGTTCTTTTAACGATAACAGACATACTTTTTATTGGTTAACTGTTATACTTTTATTAATTACTTAGTAGACTCTAGTAAACATTTTGAAACCCGTTAGAAGTTTTTGGAATGTGAATTAAACATTTGGCACCATATATTTCAGGAGGCACTTTTTAGGACCTATATAACTAATGTATAGTGCAAATGTTTTATTTAAGTTCTTTTAACGATAACAGACAGACCTTTTATTGGTTAACTGTTATACTTTTATTATTTAATTATTACAACCTAATAAACATTTTGAGACCCGTTAAAACTTTTTGCAATGTGAATTAAACATTTGGCACCATATAGTTCACAAGGCACTTTTTAGGACCTATATAACTAATGTATAGTGCAAATGTTTTAATTAAGTTCTTTTAACGATAACAGACAAACCTTTTATTGGTTAACTGTTATACTTTTATTATTTACTTATTAGACTCTAATATACATTTTGAAATGCGAGAGAACTTTAGGGATTGTGAATTAAACATTTTACACCATATAGTTCACAAAGCTGTTTTTAGGACCTATATAACTAAAGTATAGTCATAGTGCATATGTTGTAGTTAAGTTTTTTTAACGATAAAAGACAAACCTTTTATTGGTTAACTGTTATACTTTAATCATTTATTTATTAGACTCTAATAAACATTTTGAAACGCGTTATAACTTTTTGGAATGTGAATTAAACATTTTGCACCATATAGTTCACAAGGCTGTTTTTAGGACCTATATAACTAAAGTATAGTCATAGTGCATATGTTGTAGTTAAGTTCTTACATCGATAACAGACCAACCTTTTATTGGTTAACTGTTATACTTTAATCATTTATTTATTAGACTCTAATAAACATTTTGAGACGCGTTAGAACTTTCGGGAATGTGAATTAAACATTTTACTCCATATAGTTCACAAGGCTGTTTTTAGGACCTATATAACTAAAGTATAGTCATAGTGCATATGTTGTAGTTAAGTTCTTTTAACGATAACAGACAAACCTTTTATTGGTTAACTGTTATACTTTAATCATTTATTTATTAGACTCTAATAAACATTTTGAGACGCGTTATTACTTTTGGAATTTGAATTAAACCCTTTTGCACCATATAGTTCACAAGTGTTATTTTTGAACCCAATTATCTAATATATAGTGAAAATGTTGTAGTTAAGTTCTTTTAACGATAACAGACAAACCTTTTATTGGTTAACTGTTATACTTTTATTAATTACTTAGTAGACTCTAGCAAACATTATGAAACACATTAGAAGTTTTTGAAATTTGAATTAAACGTTTTTCACCATATAGTTCACAAAGCTCTTTTTAGGACCTATATAACTAATGTATAGTGCATCTGTTGTAACTAAGTTCTTTTAACGATAACAGACAAACCTTTTATTGGTTAACTGTTATACTTTAATCATTTATTTATTAGACTCTAATAAACATTTTGAGACGCGTTATTACTTTTGGAATGTCAATTAAACATTTTGCACCATATAGTTCACAAGTGTTATTTTTTGGACCTATATAACTAATGTATAGTGCATATGTTGTAACTCAATTCTTTTAACGATAACAGACAAACTTTTTATTGGTTAACTGTTATACTTTTATTAATTACTTAGTAGACTCTAGTAAACATTTTGAAACCCGTTAGAAGTTTTTGGAATGTGAATTAAACATTTGGCACCATATACTTCAGGGGGCACTTTTTAGGACCTATATAACTAATGTATAGTGCAAATGTTTTAGTTATTTCTTTTAACGATAACAGACAAACCTTTTATTGGTTAAGGGTTATACTTTTATTATTTACTTATTAGACTCTAATAAACATTTTGAGACCCGTTATAACTTTTTGCAATGTGAATTAAACAATTGGCACCATATAGTTTACAAGGCACTTTTTTGGACCTATATAACTAATGTATAGTGCAAATGTTTTAGTTAAGTTCTTTTAACGATAACAGACAAACCTTTTATTGGTTAACTGTTATACTTTTATTATTTACTTTTTAGTAATAAACATTTTGAGACCCGTTATAACTTTTTGCAATGTGAATTAAACATTTGGCACCATATACTTGAGGGGGCACTTTTTAGGACCAATATAACTAATGTATAGTGCAAATGTTTTATTTAAGTTCTTTTAATGATAACAGACAGACCTTTTATTGGTTAACTGTTATACTTTTATTATTTAATTATTAGAATCTAATAAACATTTTGAGACGCGTTAGAACTTTTTGCAATGTGATTTAAACATTTGGCACCATAACATTTAAAAGGCACTTTTTAGGATCTATATAACTAATGTATAGTGCAAATGTATTAGTTAAGTTCTTTTAACGATAACAGACAAACCTTTTATTGGTTAACTGTTATACTTTAATCATTTATTTCTTAGACTCTAATAAACATTTTGAGACGCGTTATTACTTTTGGAATGTGAATTAAACATTTGGCACCATATAGTTCACAAGTGTTATTTTTAGGACTTATATAACTAATGTATAGTGCATATGTTGTAACTAAGTTCTTTTAACGATAACAGACAAACCTTTTATTGGTTAACTGTTATACTTTTATTAAATACTTAGTAGACTCTAATAAACATTTTGAGACCCGTTATAACTTTTTTGAGTGTGAATTGAACATTTGGCACCATATACTTCAGGAGGCACTTTTTAGGACCTATATAACTAATGTATAGTGCAAATGTTTTAATTAAGTTCTTTTAACGATAACAGACAGACCTTTTATTGGTTAACTGTTATACTTTTATTATTTAATTATTAGAATCTAATAAACATTTTGAGACGCGTTAGAACTTTTTGCAATGTGATTTAAACATTTGGCACCATAACGTTTAAAAGGCACTTTTTAGGATCTATATAACCAATGTATAGTGCAAATGTATTAGTTAAGTTCTTTTAACGATAACAGACAAACCTTTTATTGGTTGACTGTTATACTTTAATCATTTATTTATTAGACTCTAATAAACATTTTGAGACGCGTTATTACTTTTGCAATGTGAATTAAAGATTTTGCACCATATAGTTCACAAGGTTGTTTTTAGGACCTATATAACTAAAGTATAGTGCATAAGTTGTAGTTAAGTTCTTTTAAAGATAACAGACCAACCTTTTATTGGTTAACTGTTATACTTTAATTCTTTATTTATTAGACTTTAATAAACATTTTGAGACGCGTTATTACTTTTGGGAATGTTAATTAAACATTTGGCACCATATAGTTCACAAGGCTCTTTTTAGGACCTATATAACTAAAGTATAGTCATAATGCATATGTTGTAGTTAAGTTCTTTTAAAGATAACAGACAAACCTTTTATTGGTTAACTGTTATACTTTAATCATTTATTTATTAGACTCGAATAAACATTTTGAGACTCGTTATTACTTTTGGAATGTGAATTAATCATTTTGCACCATATAGTTCACAAGTGTCATTTTTTGGACCTATATAACTAATGTATAGTGCATAAGTTGTAATTAAGTTCTTTTAACGATAACAGACATACTTTTTATTGGTTAACTGTTATACTTTTATTAATTACTTAGTAGACTCTAGTAAACATTTTGAAACTCGTTAGAAGTTTTTGGAATGTGAATTAAACACTTGGCACCATATACTTCAGGGGGCACTTTTTAGGACCTATATAACTAATGTATAGTGCAAATGTTTTATTTAAGTTCTTTTAACGATAACAGACAGACCTTTTATTGGTTAACTGTTATACTTTTATTATTTAATTATTAGAATCTAATAAACATTTTGAGACCCGTTAGAACTTTTTGCAATGTGAATTAAACATTTGGCACTATATAGTTCACAAGGCACTTTTTAGGACCTATATAACTAATGTATAGTGCAAATGTTTTAATTAAGTTCTTTTAACGATAACAGACAAACCTTTTATTGGTTAACTGTTATACTTTTATTATTTACTTATTAGACTCTAATATACATTTTGAAATGCGATAGAACTTTAGGGATTGTGAATTAAACATTTTACATCATATAGTTCACAAGGCTGTTTTTAGGACCTATATAACTAAAGTATATTGCATATGTTGTAGTTAAGTTCTTACATCGATAACAGACCAACCTTTTATTGGTTAACTGTTATACTTTAATCATTTATTTATTAGACTCTAATAAACATTTTGAGACGCGTTATTACTTTTGGAATGTGAATTAATCATTTTGCACCATATAGTTCAAAAGTGTCATTTTTTGGACCTATATAACTAATGTATAGTGCATAAGTTGTAATTAAGTTCTTTTAACGATAACAGACAAACTTTTTATTGGTTAACTGTTATACTTTTATTAATTACTTAGAAGACTCTAGTAAACATTTTGAGACGCGTTATTACTTTTGGAATGTGAATTAAACATTTTGCACCATGTAGTTCACAAGTGTCATTTTTTGGACCTATATAACTAATGTATAGTGCATAAGTTGTAATTAAGTTCTTTTAACGATAACAGACAAACCTTTTATTTGTTAACTGTTATACTTTTATTATTTACTTATTAGACTCTAATAAACATTTTGAGACGCGTTAGAATATTTGGGAATATGAATTAAAGATTTTGCACCACATAGTTTAAAAGGCTCTTTTTAGGACCTATATAACTAATGTATAGTGCATCTGTTGTAACTAAGTACTTTTAACGATAACAGACAAACCTTTTATTGGTTAACTGTTATACTTTAATCATTTATTTATTAGACTCTAATAAACATTTTGAGACGCGTTATTACTTTTGGAATGTGAATTAAACATTTTGCACCATATAGTTCACAAGTGTTATTTTTTGGACCTATATTACTAATGTATAGTGCATATGTTGTAACTAAGTTCTTTTAACGATAACAGACAAACTTTTTATTGGTTAACTGTTATACTTTTATTAATTACTTAGTAGACTCTAATAAACATTTTGAGACCCGTTATAACTTTTTTGAATGTGAATTAAACATTTTGCACCATATAGTTCACAAGGCTCTTTTTAGGACCAATATAACTAAAGTATAGTGCATATGTTGTAGTTAAGTTCTTTTAACGATAACAGACAAACCTTTTATTGGTTCACTGTTATACTTTAATCATTTATTTATTAGACTCTAATAAACATTTTGAGACGCGTTATTACTTTTGGAATTTGAATTAAACATTTTGCACCATATAGTTCACAAGTGTTATTTTTGAACCCAATTATCTAATATATAGTGCATATGTTGTAGTTAAGTTATTTTAACGATAACAGACAAACTTTTTATTGGTTAACTGTTATACTTTTATTAATTACTTAGTAGACTCTAGTAAACATTTTGAAACCCGTTAGAAGTTTTTGGAATGTGAATTAAACATTTGGCACCATATACTTCAGGGGGCACTTTTTAGGACCTATATAACTAATGTATAGTGCAAATGTTTTAGTTATTTCTTTTAACGATAACAGACAAACCTTTTATTGGTTAAGGGTTATACTTTTATTATTTACTTATTAGACTCTAATAAACGTTTTGAGACCCGTTATAACTTTTTGCAATGTGAATTAAACAATTGGCACCATATAGTTTACAAGGCACTTTTTTGGACCTATATAACTAATGTATAGTGCAAATGTTTTAGTTAAGTTCTTTTAACGATAACAGACAAACCTTTTATTGGTTAACTGTTATACTTTTATTATTTACTTTTTAGTAATAAACATTTTGAGACCCGTTATAACTTTTTGCAATGTGAATTAAACATTTGGCACCATATACTTGAGGGGGCACTTTTTAGGACCAATATAACTAATGTATAGTGCAAATGTTTTATTTAAGTTCTTTTAATGATAACAGACAGACCTTTTATTGGTTAACTGTTATACTTTTATTATTTAATTATTAGAATCTAATAAACATTTTGAGACGCGTTAGAACTTTTTGCAATGTGATTTAAACATTTGGCACCATAACATTTAAAAGGCACTTTTTAGGATCTATATAACTAATGTATAGTGCAAATGTATTAGTTAAGTTCTTTTAACGATAACAGACAAACCTTTTATTGGTTGACTGTTATACTTTAATGATTTATTTATTAGACTCTAATAAACATTTTGAGACGCGTTAGAACTTTTTGCAATGTGAATTAAAGATTTTGCATCATATAGTTCACAATGCTGTTTTTAGGACCTATATAACTAAAGTATAGTGCATAAGTTGTAGTTAAGTTCTTTTAAAGATAACAGACAAACCTTTTATTGGTTAACTGTTATACTTTAATTCTTTATTTATTAGACTTTAATAAACATTTTGAGACGCGTTATTACTTTTGGCAATGTGAATTAAACATTTTGCACCATATAGTTCACAAGGCTCTTTTTAGGACCTATATAACTAAAGTATAATCATAGTGCATATGTTGTAGTTAAGTTCTTTTAAAGATAACAGACAGACCTTTTATTGGTTAACTGTTATACTTTAATCATTTATTTATTAGACTCTAATAAACATTTTGAGACGCGTTATTACTTTTGGAATGTGAATTAATCATTTTGCACCATATAGTTCACAAGTGTCATTTTTTGGACCTATATAACTAATGTATAGTGCATAAGTTGTAATTAAGTTCTTTTAACGATAACAGACATACTTTTTATTGGTTAACTGTTATACTTTTATTAATTACTTAGTAGACTCTAGTAAACATTTTGAAACTCGTTAGAAGTTTTGAGAATGTGAATTAAACATTTGGCACCATATACTTCAGAGGGCACTTTTTAGGACCTATATAACTAATGTATAGTGCAAATGTTTTAATTAAGTTCTTTTAACAATAACAGACAAACCTTTTATTGGTTAACTGTTATACTTTTATTATTTACTTATTAGACTCTAATATACATTTTGAAATGCGATAGAACTTTAGGGATTGTGAATTAAACAATTTACACCATATAGTTCACAAGGCTGTTTTTAGGACCTATATAACTAAAGTATAGTCATAGTGCATATGTTGTAGTTAAGTTTTTTTAACGATAACAGACAAACCTTTTATTGGTTAACTGTTATACTTTAATCATTTATTTATTAGACTCTAATAAACATTTTGAGACGCGTTATTACTTTTGGAATGTGAATTAATCATTTTGCACCATATAGTTCACAAGTGTCATTTTTTGGACCTATATAACTAATGTATAGTGCATAAGTTGTAATTAAGTTCTTTTAAGGATAACAGACAAACTTTTTATTGGTTAACTGTTATACTTTTATTAATTACTTAGAAGACTTTAGTAAACATTTTGAGACGCGTTATTACTTTTGGAATGTGAATTAAACATTTTGCACCATGTAGTTCACAAGTGTCATTTTTTGGACCTATATAACTAATGTATAGTGCATAAGTTGTAATTAAGTTCTTTTAACGATAACAGACAAACCTTTTATTTGTTAACTGTTATACTTTTATTATTTACTTATTAGACTCTAATAAACATTTTGAGACGCGTTGGAATTTTTGGGAATATGAATTAAAGATTTTGCACCATATAGTTTAAAAGGCTCTTTTTAGGACCTATATAACTAATGTATAGTGCATCTGTTGTAACTAAGTTCTTTTAACGATAACAGACAAACCTTTTATTGGTTAACTGTTATACTTTAATCATTTATTTATTAGACTCTAATAAACATTTTGAGACGCGTTATTACTTTTGGAATGTGAATTAATCATTTTGCACCATATAGTTCACAAGTGTTATTTTTTGGACCTATATTACTAATTTATAGTGCATATGTTGTAACTAAGTTCTTTTAACGATAACAGACAAAATCTTTATTGGTTAACTGTTATACTTTTATTAATTACTTAGTAGACTCTAAATAAACATTTTGAAACCCGTTAGAAGTTTTTGGAATGTGAATTAAACATTTGGCACCATATACTTCAGGGGGCACTTTTTAGGACCTATATAACTAATGTATAGTACAAATATTTTAGTTATTTCCTTTAACGTAACAGACAAACCTTTTATTGGTTAAGGGTTATACTTTTATTATTTACTTATTAGACTCTAATAAACATTTTGAGACCCGTTATAACTTTTTGCAATGTGAATTAAACAATTGGCACCATATAATTTACAAGGCACTTTTTTGGACCTATATAACTAATGTATAGTGAAAATGTTTTATTTAAGTTCTTTTAACGATAACAGACAAACCTTTTATTGGTTAACTGTTATACTTTAATCATTTATTTATTAGACTCTAATAAACATTTTGAGACCCGTTATAACTTTTTTGAATGTGAATTAAACATTTTGCACCATATAGTTCACAAGGCTCTTTTTAGGACCTATATAACTAAAGTATAGTGCATATGTTGTAGTTAAGTTCTTTTAACGATAACAGACAAACCTTTTATTGGTTAACTGTTATACTTTAATCATTTATTTATTAGACTCTAATAAACATTTTGAGACGCGTTATTACTTTTGGAATTTGAATTAAACATTTTGCACCATATAGTTCACAAGTGTTATTTTTGAACCCAAATATCTAATATATAGTGCATATGTTAAAGTTAAGTTCTTTTAACGATAACAGACAAACTTTTTCTTGGTTAACTGTTATACTTTTATTAATTACTTAGTAGACTCTAGCAAACATTTTGAAACGCGTTAGAAGTTTTTGAAATTTGAATTAAACATTTTTCACCATATAGTTCACAAGGCTATTTTTAGGACCTATATAACTAATGTATAGTGCATCTGTTGTAACTAAGTTTTTTTAACGATAACAGACAAACCTTTTATTGGTTAACTGTTATACTTTAATCATTTATTTATTAGACTCTAATAAACATTTTGAGACGCGTTATTACTTTTGGAATGTGAATTAATCATTTTGCACCATATAGTTCACAAGTGTCATTTTTTGGACCTATATAACTAATGTATAGTGCATAAGTTGTAATTAAGTTCTTTTAAGGATAACAGACAAACTTTTTATTGGTTAACTGTTATACTTTTATTAATTACTTAGAAGACTTTAGTAAACATTTTGAGACGCGTTATTACTTTTGGAATGTGAATTAAACATTTTGCACCATGTAGTTCACAAGTGTCATTTTTTGGACCTATATAACTAATGTATAGTGCATAAGTTGTAATTAAGTTCTTTTAACGATAACAGACAAACCTTTTATTTGTTAACTGTTATACTTTAATCATTTATTTATTAGACTCTAATAAACATTTTGAAACTCGTTATTACTTTTGGAATGTGAATTAATCATTTTGCACCATATAGTTCACAAGTGTTATTTTTGAACCCAATTATCTAATATATAGTGAATATGTTGTAACTAAGTTCTTTTAACGATAACAGACAAACTTTTTATTGGTTAACTGTTATACTTTTATTAATTACTTAGTAGACTCTAGCAAACATTATGAAACGCATTAGAAGTTTTTGAAATTTGAATTAAACATTTTTCACCATATAGTTCACAAAGCTCTTTTTAGGACCTATATAACTAATGTATAGTTCATCTGTTGTAACTAAGTTCTTTTAACGATAACAGACAAACCTTTTATTGGTTAACTGTTATATTTTAATCATTTATTTATTAGACTCTAATAAACATTTTGAGACGCGTTATTACTTTTGGAATGTCAATTAAACATTTTGTACCATATAGTTCACAAGTGTTATTTTTTGGACCTATATAACTAATGTATAGTGCATATGTTGTAACTCAGTTCTTTTAACGATAACAGACAAACTTTTTATTGGTTAACTGTTATACTTTTATTAATTACTTAGTAGACTCTAGTAAACATTTTAAAACCCGTTAGAAGTTTTTGGAATGTGAATTAAACATTTGGCACCATATACTTCAGGGGGCACTTTTTAGAACCTATATAACTAATGTATAGTACAAATGTTTTAGTTATTTTTTTTAACGATAACAGACAAACCTTTTATTGGTTAAGGGTTATACTTTTATTATTTACTTATTAGACTCTAATAAACATTTTGAGACCCGTTATAACTTTTTGCAATGTGAATTAAACAATTGGCACCATATAGTTTACAAGGCACTTTTTTGGACCTATATAACTAATGTATAGTGCAAATGTTTTTGTTTAGTTCTTTTAACGATAACAGACAAACCTTTTATTGGTTAACTGTTATACTTTTATTATTTACTTTTTAGACTCTAATAAACATTTTGAGACCCGTTATAACTTTTTGCAATGTGAATTAAACATTTGGCACCATATACTTCAGGGGGCACTTTTTAGGACCTATATAACTAATGTATAGTGCATAAGTTGTAGTTAAGTTCTTTTAAAGATAACAGACAAACCTTTTATTGGTTAACTGTTATACTTTAATTTTTTATTTATTAGACTTTAATAAACATTTTGAGACGCGTTATTACTTTTGGGAATGTGAATTAAACATTTGGCACTATATAGTTCACAAGGCTCTTTTTAGGACCTATATAACTAAAGTATAGTCATAGTGCATATGTTGTAGTTAAGTTCTTTTAAATATAACAGACAGACCTTTTATTGGTTAACTGTTATACTTTAATCATTTATTTATTAGACTCTAATAAACATTTTGAGACGCGTTATTACTTTTGGAATGTGAATTAATCATTTATCACCATATAGTTAGCAAGTGTCATTTTTTGGACCTATATAACTAATGTATAGTGCATAAGTTGTAATTAAGTTCTTTTAACGATAACAAACATACTTTTTATTGGTTAACTGTTATACTTTTATTAATTACTTAGTAGACTCTAGTAAACATTTTGAAACCCGTTAGAAGTTTTGAGAATGTGAATTAAACATTTGGCACCATATACTTCAGAGGGCACTTTTTAGGACCTATATAACTAATGTATAGTGCAAATGTTTTATTTAAGTTCTTTTAACGATAACAGACAGACCTTTTATTGGTTAACTGTTATACTTTTATTATTTAATTATTAGAATCTAATAAACATTTTGAGACCCGTTAGAACTTTTTGCAATGTGAATTAAACATTTGGCACTATATAGTTCACAAGGCACTTTTTAGGACCTGTATAACTAATGTATAGTGCAAATGTTTTAATTAAGTTCTTTTAACAATAACAGACAAACCTTTTATTGGTTAACTGTTATACTTTTATTATTTACTTATTAGACTCTAATATACATTTTGAAATGCGATAGAACTTTAGGGATTGTGAATTAAACATTTTACACCATATAGTTCACAAGGCTGTTTTTAGGACCTATATAACTAAAGTATAGTCATAGTGCATATGTTGTAGTTAAGTTTTTTTAACGATAACAGACAAACCTTTTATTGGTTAACTGTTATACTTTAATCATTTATTTATTAGACTCTAATAAAAATTTTGAGACGCGTTATTACTTTTGGAATGTGAATTAATCATTTTGCACCATATAGTTCACAAGTGTCATTTTTTGGACCTATATAACTAATGTATAGTGCATAAGTTGTAATTAAGTTCTTTTAAGGATAACAGACAAACTTTTTATTGGTTAACTGTTATACTTTTATTAATTACTTAGAAGAGTTTAGTAAACATTTTGAGACGCGTTATTACTTTTGGAATGTGAATTAAACATTTTGCACCATGTAGTTCACAAGTGTCATTTTTTGGACCTATATAACTAATGTATAGTGCATAAGTTGTAATTAAGTTCTTTTAACGATAACAGACAAACCTTTTATTTGTTAACTGTTATACTTTTATTATTTACTTATTAGACTCTAATAAACATTTTGAGACGAGTTATTACTTTTGGAATGTGAATTAATCATTTTGCACCATATAGTTCACAAGTGTCATTTTTTGGACCTATATAACTAATGTATAGTGCATAAGTTGTAATTAAGTTCTTTTAACGATAACAGACATACTTTTTATTGGTTAACTGTTATACTTTTATTAATTACTTAGTAGACTCTAGTAAACATTTTGAAACCCGTTTGAAGTTTTTGGAATGTGAATTAAACATTTGGCACCATATACTTCAGGGGGCACTTTTTAGGACCTATATAACTAATGTATAGTGCAAATGTTTTAATTAAGTTCTTTTAACGATAACAGACAAACCTTTTATTGGTTAACTGTTATACTTTTATTATTTACTTATTAGACTCTAATATACATTTTGAAATGCGATAGAACTTTAGGGATTGTGAATTAAACATTTTACACCATATAGTTCACAAGGCTGTTTTTAGGACCTATATAACTAAAGTATAATCATAGTGCATATGTTGTAGTTAAGTTTTTTTAACGATAAAAGACAAACCTTTTATTGGTTAACTGTTATACTTTAATCATTTATTTATTAGACTCTAATATACATTTTGAGACGCGTTATAACTTTTTGGAATGTGAATTAAACATTTTGCACCATATAGTTTACAAGGCTCTTTTTAGGACCAATATAACTAAAGTATATTGCATATGTTGTAGTTAAGTTCTTACATCGATAATAGACCAACCTTTTATTGGTTAACTTTTATACTTTAAATATTTATTTATTAGACTCTAATAAACATTTTGAGACGCGTTAGAACTTTTGGGAATGTGAATTAAACATTTTACTCCATATAGTTCACAAGGCTGTTTTTAGGACCTATATAACTAAAGTATAGTCATAGTGCATATGTTGTAGTTAAGTTCTTTTAACGATAACAGACAAACCTTTTATTGGTTAACTGTTATACTTTAATCATTTATTTATTAGACTCTAATAAACATTTTGAGACGCGTTATTACTTTTGGAATTTGAATTAAACATTTTGCACCATATAGTTCACAAGTGTTATTTTTGAACCCAATTATCTAATATATAGTGAATATGTTGTAGTTAAGTTATTTTAACGATAACAGACAAACTTTTTATTGGTTAACTGTTATACTTTTATTAATTACTTAGTTGACTCTAGCAAACATTATGAAACGCATTAGAAGTTTTTGAAATTTGAATTAAACATTTTTCACCATATAGTTCACAAAGCTCTTTTTAGGACCTATATAACTAATGTTTAGTTCATCTGTTGTAACTAAGTTCTTTTAACGATAACAGACAAACCTTTTATTGGTTAACTGTTATACTTTAATCATTTATTTATTAGACTCTAATAAACATTTTGAGACGCGTTATTACTTTTGGAATGTCAATTAAACATTTTGTACCATATAGTTCACAAGTGTTATTTTTTGGACCTATATAACTAATGTATAGTGCATATGTTGTAACTCAGTTCTTTTAACGATAACAGACAAACTTTTTATTGGTTAACTGTTATACTTTTATTAATTACTTAGTAGACTCTAGTAAACATTTTAAAACCCGTTAGAAGTTTTTGGAATGTGAATTAAACATTTGGCACCATATACTTCAGGGGGCACTTTTTAGAACCTATATAACTAATGTATAATACAAATGTTTTAGTTATTTCTTTTAACGATAACAGACAAACCTTTTATTGGTTAAGGGTTATACTTTTATTATTTACTTATTAGACTCTAATAAACATTTTGAGACCCGTTATAACTTTTTGCAATGTGAATTAAACAATTGGCACCATATAGTTTACAAGGCACTTTTTTGGACCTATATAACTAATGTATAGTGCAAATGTTTTAGTTAAGTTCTTTTAACGATAACAGACAAACCTTTTATTGGTTAACTGTTATACTTTTATTCTTTATTTATTAGACTTTAATAAAAATTTTGAGACGCGTTATTACTTTTGGGAATGTGAATTAAACATTTGGCACTATATAGTTCACAAGGCTCTTTTTAGGACCTATATAACTAAAGTATAGTCATAGTGCATATGTTGTAGTTAAGTTCTTTTAAATATAACAGACAGACCTTTTATTGGTTAACTGTTATACTTTAATCATTTATTTATTAGACTCTAATAAACATTTTGAGACGCGTTATTACTTTTGGAATGTGAATTAATCATTTATCACCATATAGTTAGCAAGTGTCATTTTTTGGACCTATATAACTAATGTATAGTGCATAAGTTGTAATTAAGTTCTTTTAACGATAACAAACATACTTTTTATTGGTTAACTGTTATACTTTTATTACTTACTTAGTAGACTCTAGTAAACATTTTGAAACCCGTTAGAAGTTTTGAGAATGTGAATTAAACATTTGGCACCATATACTTCAGAGGGCACTTTTTAGGACCTATATAACTAATGTATAGTGCAAATGTTTTATTTAAGTTCTTTTAACGATAACAGACAGACCTTTTATTGGTTAACTGTTATACTTTTATTATTTAATTATTAGAATCTAATAAACATTTTGAGACCCGTTAGAACTTTTTGCAATGTGAATTAAACATTTGGCACTATATAGTTCACAAGGCACTTTTTAGGACCTATATAACTAATGTATAGTGCAAATGTTTTAATTAAGTTCTTTTAACAATAACAGACAAACCTTTTATTGGTTAACTGTTATACTTTTATTATTTACTTATTAGACTCTAATATACATTTTGAAATGCGATAGAACTTTAGGGATTGTGAATTAAACATTTTACACCATATAGTTCACAAGGCTGTTTTTAGGACCTATATAACTAAAGTATAGTCATAGTGCATATGTTGTAGTTAAGTTTTTTTAACGATAACAGACAAACCTTTTATTGGTTAACTGTTATACTTTAATCATTTATTTATTAGACTCTAATAAACATTTTGAGACGCGTTATTACTTTTGGAATGTGAATTAATCATTTTGCACCATATAGTTCACAAGTGTCATTTTTTGGACCTATATAACTAATGTATAGTGCATAAGTTGTAATTAAGTTCTTTTAAGGTTAACAGACAAACCTTTTATTGGTTAACTGTTATACTTTTATTAATTACTTAGAAGACTTTAGTAAACATTTTGAGACGCGTTATTACTTTTGGAATGTGAATTAAACATTTTGCACCATGTAGTTCACAAGTGTCATTTTTTGGACCTATATAACTAATGTATAGTGCATAAGTTGTAATTAAGTTCTTTTAACGATAACAGACAAACCTTTTATTTGTTAACTGTTATACTTTTATTATTTACTTATTAGACTCTAATAAACATTTTGAGACGCGATAGAATATTTGGGAATATGAATTAAAGATTTTGCACCATATAGTTTAAAAGGCTCTTTTTAGGACCTATATAACTAATGTATAGTGCATCTGTTGTAACTAAGTTCTTTTAACGATAACAGACAAACCTTTTATTGGTTAACTGTTATACTTTAATCATTTATTTATTAGACTCTAATAAACATTTTGAGACGCGTTATTACTTTTGGAATGTGAATTAATCATTTTGCACCATATAGTTCACAAGTGTTATTTTTTGGACCTATATTACTAATTTATAGTGCATATGTTGTAACTAAGTTCTTTTAACGATAACAGACAAACTTTTTATTGGTTAACTGTTATACTTTTATTAATTACTTAGTAGACTCTAAATAAACATTTTGAAACCCGTTATAAGTTTTTGGAATGTGAATTAAACATTTGGCACCATATACTTCAGGGGGCACTTTTTAGGACCTATATAACTAATGTATAGTACAAATATTTTAGTTATTTTTTTTAACGTAACAGACAAACCTTTTATTGGTTAAGGGTTATACTTTTATTATTTACTTATTAAACTCTAATAAACATTTTGAGACTTGTTATAACTTTTTGCAATGTGAATTAAACAATTGGCACCATATAGTTTACAAGGCTCTTTTTTGGACCTATATAACTAATGTATAGTGCAAATGTTTTAGTTAAGTTCTTTTAACGATAACAGACAAACCTTTTATTGGTTAACTGTTATACTTTTATTATTTACTTATTAGTCTCTAATAAACATTTTGAGACCCGTTATAACTTTTTGCAATGTGAATTAAACATTTGGCACCATATACTTCAGGGGGCACTTTTTAGGACCTATATAACTAATGTATAGTGCAAATATTTTAGTTAAGTTCTTTTAACGATAACAGACCAACCTTTTATTGGTTAACTGTTATACTTTTATTATTTAATTATTACAATCTAATAAACATTTTGAGACCCGTTATAACTTTTTGCAATGTGAATTAAACATTTGGCACCATATATTTCAGGGAGCACTTTTTAGGACCTATATAACTAATGTATAGTGCAAATGTTTTATTTAAGTTCTTTTAACGATAACAGACAAACCTTTTATTGGTTAACTGTTATACTTTAATCATTTATTTATTAGACTCTAATAAACATTTTGAGACCCGTTATAACTTTTTTGAATGTGAATTAAACAGTTTGCACCATATAGTTCACAAGGCTCTTTTTAGGACCAATATAACTAAAGTATAGTGCATAAGTTGTAGTTAAGTTCTTACATCGATTACAGACCAACCTTTTATTGGTTAACTGTTATACTTTAATTATTTATTTATTAGACTCTAATAAACTTTTTGAGACCCGTTAGAACTTTTGGAATGTGAATTAAACATTTTACTCCATATAGTTCACAAGGCTGTTTTTAGGACCTATATAACTAAAGTATAGTCATAGTGCATATGTTGTAGTTAAGTTCTTTTAACGATAACAGACAAACCTTTTATTGGTTAACTTTTATACTTTAATCATTTATTCATTAGACTCTAATAAACATTTTGAGACGCGTTATTACTTTTGGAATTTGAATTAAACATTTTGCACCATATAGTTGACAATTGTTATTTTTTGGACCTATATAACTAATGTATAGTGCATATGTTGTAACTAAGTTCTTTTAACGATAACAGACAAACTTTTTATTGGTTAACTGTTATACTTTTATTAAATACTTAGTAGACTCTAATAAACATTTTGAGACCCGTTATAACTTTTTGCAATGTGAATTAAACATTTGGCACCATATACTTCAGGGGGCACTTTTTAGGACCTATATAACTAATGTATAGTGCAAATGTTTTATTTAAGTTCTTTTAACGATAACAGACAGACCTTTTATTGGTTAACTGTTATACTTTTATTATTTAATTATTAGACTCTAATAAACATTTTGAGACTCGTTATAAATTTTTGCAATGTGATTTAAACATTTGGCACCATAACGTTTAAAAGGCACTTTTTAGGATCTATATAACTAATGTATAGTGCAAATGTATTAGTTAAGTTCTTTTAACGATAACAGACAAACCTTTTATTGGTTGACTGTTATACTTTAATGATTTATTTATTAGACTCTAATAAACATTTTGAGACGCGTTATTACTTTTGCAATATGAATTAAAGATTTTGCACCATATAGTTCACAAGGCTGTTTTTAGGACCTATATAACTAAAGTATAGTGCATAAGTTGTAGTTAAGTTCTTTTAAAGATAACAGACCAACCTTTTATTGGTTAACTGTTATACTTTAATTCTTTATTTATTAGACTTTAATAAACATTTTGAGACGCGTTATTACTTTTGGGAATGTGAATTAAACATTTGGCACCATATAGTTTACAAGGCTCTTTTTAGGACCTATATAACTAAAGTATAGTCATAGTGCATATGTTGTAGATAAGTTCTTTTAAAGATAACAGACAGACCTTTTATTGGTTAACTGTTATACTTTAATCATTAATTTATTAGACTGTAATAAACATTTTGAGACGCGTTATTACTTTTGGAATGTGAATTAATCATTTTGCACCATATAGTTCACAAGTGTCATTTTTTGGACATATATAACTAATGTATAGTACATAAGTTGTAATTAAGTTCTTTTAACGATAACAGACATACTTTTTATTTGTTAACTGTTGTACTTTTATTAATTACTTAGTAGACTCTAGTAAACATTTTGAAACTCGTTAGAAGTTTTTGGAATGTGAATTAAACATTTGGCACCATATACTTCAGGGGGCACTTTTTAGGACCTATATAACTAATGTATAGTGCAAATGTTTTATTTAAGTTCTTTTAACGATAACAGACAGACCTTTTATTGGTTAACTGTTATACTTTTATTATTTAATTATTAGAATCTAATAAACATTTTGAAACCCGTTAGAACTTTTTGCAATGTGAATTAAACATTTGGCACTATATAGTTCACAAGGCACTTTTTAGGACCTATATAACTAATGTATAGTGCAAATGTTTTAATTAAGTTCTTTTAACGATAACAGACAAACCTTTTATTGGTTAACTGTTATACTTTTATTATTTACTTATAAGACTCTAATATACATTTTGAAATGCGATAGAACTTTAGGGATTGTGAATTAAACATTTTACACCATTTAGTTCACAAGGCTGTTTTTAGGACCTATATAACTAAAGTATATTGCATATGTTGTAGTTAAGTTTTTACATCGAAAACAGACCAACCTTTTATTGGTTAACTGTTATACTTTAATCATTTATTTATTAGACTCTAATAAACATTTTGAGACGCGTTATTACTTTTGGAATGTGAATTAATCATTTTGCACCATATAGTTCACAAGTGTCATTTTTTGGACCTATATAACTAATGTATAGTGCATAAGTTGTAATTAAGTTTTTTTAACGATAACAGACAAACTTTTTATTGGTTAACTGTTATACTTTTATTAATTACTTAGAAGACTCTAGTAAACATTTTGAGACGCGTTATTACTTTTGGAATGTGAGTTAAACATTTTGCACCATGTAGTTCACAAGTGTCATTTTTTAGACCTATATAACTAATGTATAGTGCATAAGTTGTAATTAAGTTATTTTAACGATAACAGACAAACCTTTTATTTGTTAACTGTTATACTTTTATTATTTACTTATTAGACTCTAATAAACATTTTGAGACGCGTTAGAATATTTGGGAATATGAATTAAAGATTTTGCACCATAGAGTTTAAAAGGCTTATTTTAGGACTTATATAACTAATGTATAGTGCATCTGTTGTAACTAAGTTCTTTTAACGATAACAGACAAACCTTTTATTGGTTAACTGTTATACTTTAATCATTTATTTATTAGACTCTAATAAACATTTTGAGACGCGTTATTACTTTTGGAATGTGAATTAAACATTTTGCACCATATAGTTCACAAGTGTTATTTTGTGGACCTATATTACTAATGTATAGTGCATATGTTGTAACTAAGTTCTTTTAACGATAACAGACAAACTTTTTATTGGTTAACTGTTATACTTTTATTAACTACTTAGTAGACTCTAATAAACATTTTGAGACCCGTTAGAACTTTTTTGAATGTGAATTAAACATTTTGCACCATATAGTTCACAAGGCTGTTTTTAGGACCAATATAACTAAAGTATAGTGCATATGTTGTAGTTAAGTTCTTTTAACGATAACAGACAAACCTTTTATTGGTTAACTGTTATACTTTAATCATTTATTTATTAGACTCTAATAAACATTTTGAGACGCGTTATTACTTTTGGAATTTGAATTAAACATTTTGCACCATATAGTTCACAAGTGTTATTTTTGAACCCAATTATCTAATATATAGTGCATATGTTGTAGTTAAGTTCTTTTAACGATAACAGACAAACTTTTTATTGGTTAACTGTTATACTTTTATTAATTACTTAGTAGACTCTAGCAAACATTTTGAAACGCGTTAGAAGTTTTTGAAATTTGAATTAAACATTTTTCACCATATAGTTCACAAGGCTATTTTTAGGACCTATATAACTAATGTATAGTGCATCTGTTGTAACTAAGTTCTTTTAACGATAACAGACAAACCTTTTATTGGTTAACTGTTATACTTTAATCATTTATTTGTTAGACTCTAATAAACATTTTGAGACGCGTTATTACTTTTGGAATGTGAATTAAACATTTGGCACCATATAGTTCACAAGTGTTAGTTTTTGGACCTATATAACTAATGTATAGTGCATATGTTGTAACTAAGTTCTTTTAACGATAACAGACAAACTTTTTATTGATTAACTGTTATACTTTTATTAAATACTTAGTAGACTCTAATAAACATTTTGAGACCCGTTATAACTTTTTGCAATGTGAATTAAACATTTGGCACCATATACTTCAGGAGGCACTTTTTAGGACCTATATAACTAATGTATAGTGCAAATGTTTTATTTAAGTTCTTTTAACGATAACAGACAGACCTTTTATTGGTTAACTGTTATACTTTTATTATTTAATTATTAGAATCTAATAAACATTTTGAGACGCGTTTGAACTTTTTGCAATGTGATTTAAACATTTGGCACCATATACTTTAGGAGGCACTTTTTAGGACCTATATAACTAATGTATAGTGCAAATGTTTTAATTAAGTTCTTTTAACGATAACAGACAGACCTTTTATTGGTTAACTGTTATACTTTTATTATTTAATTATTAGAATCTAATAAACATTTTGAGACGCGTTAGAACTTTTTGCAATGTGATTTAAACATTTGGCACCATAACGTTTAAAAGGCACTTTTTAGGATCTATATAACCAATGTATAGTGCAAATGTATTAGTTAAGTTCTTTTAACGATAACAGACAAACCTTTTATTGGTTGACTGTTATACTTTAATCATTTATTTATTAGACTCTAATAAACATTTTGAGACGCGTTATTACTTTTGCAATGTGAATTAAAGATTTTGCACCATATAGTTCACAAGGCTGTTTTTAGGACCTATATAACTAAAGTATAGTGCATAAGTTGTAGTTAAGTTCTTTTAAAGATAACAGACCAACCTTTTATTGGTTAACTGTTATACTTTAATCATTTATTTATTAGACTCTAATATACATTTTGAGACGCGTTATAACTTTCTGGAATGTGAATTAAACATTTTGCACCATATAGTTTACAAGGCTCTTTTTAGGACCTATATAACTAAAGTATATTGCATATGTTGTATTTAAGTTCTTACATCGATAACAGACCAATCTTTTATTGGTTAACTGTTATACTTTAATTATTTATTTATTAGACTCTAATAAACATTTTGAGACGCGTTAGAACTTTTGGGAATGTGAATTAAACATTTTACTCCATATAGTTCACAAGGCTGTTTTTAGGACCTATATAACTAAAGTATAGTCATAGTGCATATGTTGTAGTTAAGTTCTTTTGACGATAACAGACAAACCTTTTATTGGTTAACTGTTATACTTTAATCATTTATTTATTAGACTCTAATAAACATTTTGAGACGCGTTATTATTTTTGGAATTTGAATTAAACATTTTGCACCATATAGTTCACAAGTGTTATTTTTGAACCCAATTATCTAATATATAGTGAATATGTTGTAGTTAAGTTCTTTTAACGATAACAGACAAACTTTTTATTGGTTAACTGTTATACTTTTATTGATTACTTAGTAGACTCTAGCAAACATTATGAAACGCATTAGAAGTTTTTGAAATTTGAATTAAACATTTTTCACCATATAGTTCACAAAGCTTATTTTAGGACCTATATAACTAATGTATAGTGCATCTGTTGTAACTAAGTTCTTTTAACGATAACAGACAAACCTTTTATTGGTTAACTGTTATACTTTAATCATTTATTTATTAGACTCTAATAAACATTTTGAGACGCGTTATTACTTTTGGAATGTCAATTAAACATTTTGCACCATATAGTTCACAAGTATTATTTTTTGGACCTATATAACTAATGTATAGTGCATATGTTGTAACTCAGTTCTTTTAACGATAACAGACAAACTTTTTATTGGTTAACTGTTATACTTTTATTAATTACTTATTAGACTCTAGTAAACATTTTGAAACCCGTTACAACTTTTTGCAATGTGAATTAAACATTTGGCACCATATACTTCAGGGGGCACTTTTTAGGACCTATATAACTTATGTATAGTACAAATGTTTTAGTTATTTCTTTTAACGATAACAGACAAACCTTTTATTGGTTAAGGGTTATACTTTTATTATTTACTTATTAGACTCTAATAAACATTTTAAGACCCGTTATAACTTTTTGCAATGTGAATTAAACAATTGGCACCATATAGTTTACAAGGCACTATTTTGGACCTATATAACTAATGTATAGTGCAAATGTTTTAGTTAAGTTCTTTTAACGATAACAGACAAACCTTTTATTGGTTAACTGTTATACTTTTATTATTTACTTATTAGACTCTAATAAACATTTTGAGACCCGTTATAACTTTTTGCAATGTGAATTAAACATTTGGCACCATATACTTCAGGGGGCACTTTTTAGGACCTATATAACTAATGTATAGTGCAAATGTTTTATTTAAGTTCTTTTAACGATAACAGACAGACCTTTTATTGGTTAACTGTTATACTTTTATTATTTACTTATTAGAATCTAATAAACATTTTGGGACCCGTTAGAATTTTTTGCACTGTGAATTAAACATTTGGCACTATAGATTTCACAAGGCACTTTTTAGGACTTATATAACTAATGTATAGTGCAAATGTTTTAGTTAAGTTCTTTTAACGATAACAGACAAACCTTTCATTGGTTAAATGTTATACTTTAATCATTTACTTATTAGACTCTAATAAACATTTTGAGACGCGTTATTACTTTTGGAATTTGAATTAAACATTTTGCACCATATAGTTCACAAGTGTTATTTTTGAACCCAATTATCTAATGTATAGTGCATATGTTGTAGTTAAGTTCTTTTAACGATAACAGACAAACCTTTTATTGGTTAACTGTTATACTTTTATTAATTGCTTAGTAGACTCTAGCAAACATTTTGAAACGCGTTAAAAGTTTTTGAAATTAGAATTAAACAGTTTTCACCATATAGTTCACAAGGCTATTTTTAGGACCTATATAACTAATGTATAGTGCATATGTTGTAGTTAAGTTTTTTTAACGATAACAGACAAACCTTTTATTGGTTAACTGTTATACTTTTATTATTTACTTATTAGACTCTAATAAACATTTTGAGACGCTATAGAACTTTTGGGAATTTGAATTAAACATTTTGCATCATATAGTTCAGAGGGTACTTTTTAGGACCTATATAACTAATATATAGTGCATTTGTTATAGTTAGGTTCTTTTAACGATAACAGACAAACTTTTTATTGGTTCACTGTTATACTTTTATTAATTACTTAGAAGACCCTAGTAAACATTTTGAGACGCGTTATTACTTTTGGAATGTGAATTAAACATTTTGCACCATATAGTTCACAAGTGTCATTTTTTGGACCTATATAACTAATGCATAGTGCATAAGTTGTAATTAAGTTCTTTTAACGATAACAGACAAACCTTTTATTGGTTAACTGTTATACTTTTATGATTTACTTATTAGACTCTAATAAACATTTTGAGACCCGTTAGAACTTTTGGGAATGTGAATTAAAGATTTTGCACCATATAGTTTAAAAGGCTCTTTGTAGGCCCTATATAACTAATGTATAGTGCATATGTTGTAACTAAGTTCTTTTAACGATAACAGACAAACCTTTTATTGGTTAACTGTTATACTTTAATCATTTATTTATTAGACTCTAATAAACATTTTGAGACGCGTTATTACTTTTGGAATGTGAATTTAACATTTTGCACCATATAGTTCACAAGTGTCATTTTTTGGACCTATATAACTAATGTATAGTGCATAAGTTGTAATTAAGTTCTCTTAACGATAACAGACAAACCGTTTATTTTTTAACTGTTATACTTTTAATATTTACTTATTAGACTCTAATAAACATTTTGAGACACGTTAGAACTTTTGGGAATGTGAATTAAAGATTTTGCACCATATAGTTTAAAAGGCTCTTTTCAGGACCTATATAACTAATGTATAGTGCATATGTTGTAACTAAGTTCTTTTAACGATAACAGACAAACTTTTTATTGGTTAACTATTATACTTTTATTAATTACTTGGTAGACTCTAGTAAACATTTTGAAACCCGTTAGAAGTTTTTGGAATTTGAATTAAACATTTTGCACCATATAGTTCACAAGGCTATTTTTAGGACATATATAACTAAAGTATAGTGCATTTTTAGTAGTTAAGTTATTTTAACGATAACAGACAAACCTTTTATTTATTGACTGTTCTACTTTTATTACTTAGTTATTAGACTCTAATAAACATTTTGAAACGCGTTACAACTTTTGGGAATGTGAATTAAACATTTTGTACCATATAAATCACAAGGGACTTTTTAGGACCTATATAACTAATGTATAGTGCATATGTTGTAGTTAAGTTATTTAACGATAACAGACAAACCTTTTATTGGTTAACTGTTATACTTTTATTATTTACTTATTAGACTCTAATAAACATTTTGAGACGCGTTAGAACTTTTGGGAATTTGAATTAAACATTTTGCACCATATAGTTCACAAGTTTTACTTTTGGACCCATATAACTAATGTTTAGTTCAAATGTTATAGTTAAGTTCTTTTGACGATAACAGACAAATCTTTTATTGGTTAACTGTTATACATTAAGCATTTATTTGTTAGACTCTAATAAACATTTTGAGACGCGTTAGAACTTTTTGCAATGTGAATTAAAGATTTGGCACCATATAGTTTACAAGGCATTTTTTAGGACCTATATAACTAGAGTATAGTGCATAAGTTGTAGTTAAGTTCTTTTAAAGATAACAGACCAACCTTTTATTGGTTAACTGTTATACTTTAATTCTTTATTTATTAGACTCTAATAAACATTTTGAGACGCGTTAGAACTTTTGGGAATGTGAATTAAACATTTGGCACCATATAGTTCACAAGGCTCTTTTTAGGACCTATATAACTAAAGTATAGTTATAGAGCATATGTTGTAGTTAAGTTCTTTTAAAGATAACAGACAGACCTTTTATTGGTTAACTGTTATACTTTAATCATTTATTTATTAGACTCTAATAAACATTTTGAGACGCGTTATTACTTTTGGAATGTGAATTAATCATTTTGCACCATATAGTTCACAAGTGTCATTTTTTGGACCTATATAACTAATGTATAGTGCATTTTTTGTAGTTAAGTTCTTTTAACAATAACAGACAAACCTTTTATTTGTTGACTGTTCTATTTTATTTACTTAGTTATTAGACTCTAATAAACATTTTGAGACGCGTTACAACTTTTGGGAATGTGAATTAAACATTTTGTACCATATAAATCACAAGGGACTTTTTAGGACCTATATAACTAATGTATAGTGCATATGTTGTAGTTAAGTTCTTTTAACGATAACAGACAAACCTTTTATTGGTTAACTGTTATACTTTTATTATTTACTTATTAGACTCTAATAAACATTTTGAGACGCGTTAGAACTTTTGGGAATGTGAATTAAAGATTTTGCACCATATAGTTTAAAAGTCTCTTTTCAGGACCTATATAACTAATGTATAGTGCATATGTTGTAACTAAGTTCTTTTAACGATAACAGACAAACTTTTCATTGGTTAACTGTTATACTTTTATTAATTACTTAGTAGACCCTACTAAACATTTTGAAACCCATTAGAAGTTTTTGGAATTTGAATTAAACAATTGGCACCATATAGTTCACAAGGCTCTTTTTAGGACTAATATAACTAAAGTATTGTGCATATGTTGTAGTTAAGTTCTTACATCGATAACAGACCAACCTTTTATTGGTTAACTGTTATACTTTAATTATTTATTTATTAGACTCTAATAAACATTTTGAGACGCGTTAGAACTTTTGGCAATGTGAATTAAACATTTTACTCCATATAGTTCACAAGGCTGTTTTTAGGACCTATATAACTAAAGTATAGTCATAGTGCATATGTTGTAGTTAAGTTCTTTTAACGATAACAGACAAACTTTTTATTGGTTAACTGTTATACTTTTATTAATTACTTAGTAGACTCTAGTAAACATTTTGAGACCCGTTAGAAGATTTTGGAATGTGAATTAAACATTTGGCACCATATACTTCAGGGGGCACTTTTTAGGACCTATATAACTAATGTATAGTACAAATGTTTTAGTTATTTATTTTAACGATAACAGACAAACCTTTTTTTGGTTAAGGGTTATACTTTTATTAATTACTTAGTAGACTCTAATAAACATTTTGAGACCCGTTATAACTTTTTGCAATGTGAATTAAACAATTGGCACCATATAGTTTACAAGGCACTTTTTTGGACCTATATAACTAATGTATAGTGCAAATGTTTTAGTTAAGTTCTTTTAACGATAACAGACAAACCTTTTATTGGTTAACTGTTATACTTTTATTATTTACTTATTAGACTCTAATAAACATTTTGAGACCCGTTATAACTTTTTGCAATGTGAATTAAACATTTGGCACCATATACTTCAGGGGGCACTTTTTAGGACCTATATAACTAATGTATAGTGCAAATGTTTTATTTAAGTTCTTTTAACGATAACAGACAGACCTTTTATTGGTTAACTGTTATACTTTTATTATTTACTTATTAGAATCTAATAAACATTTTGGGACCCGTTAGAACTTTTTGCAATGTGAATTAAACATTTGGCACTATAGATTTCACAAGGAACTTTTTAGGACCTATATAACTAATGTATAGTGCAAATGTTTTAGTTAAGTTCTTTTAACGATAACAGACAAACCTTTCATTGGTTAACTGTTATACTTTAATCATTTATTTATTAGACTCTAATAAACATTTTGAGACGCGTTATTACTTTTGGAATTTGAATTAAACATTTTGCACCATATAGTTCACAAGTGTTATTTTTGAACCCAATTATCTAATGTATAGTGCATATGATGTAGTTAAGTTCTTTTAACGATAACAGACAAACCTTTTATTGGTTAACTGTTATACTTTTATTAATTGCTTATTAGACTCTAGCAAACAATTTGAAACGCGTTAAAAGTTTTTGAAATTAGAATTAAACATTTTTCACCATATAGTTCACAAGGCTATTTTTAGGACCTATCTAACTAATGTATAGTGCATATGTTGTATTTAAGTTTTTTTAACGATAACAGACAAACCTTTTATTGGTTAACTGTTATACTTTTATTATTTACTTATTAGACTCTAATATACATTTTGAAATGCGATAGAACTTTAGGGATTGTGAATTAAACATTTTACACCATATAGTTCTCAAGGCTGTTTTTAGGACCTATATAACTAAAGTATAGTCATAGTGCATATGTATTAGTTAAGTTTTTTTAACGATAACAGACAAACCTTTTATTGGTTAACTGTTATACTTTAATCATTTATTTATTAGACTCTAATAAATATTTTGAGACGCGTTATAACTTTTTGGAATGTGAATTAAACATTTTGCACCATATAGTTTACAAGGCTCTTTTTAGGACCAATATAACTAAAGTATATTGCATATGTTGTAGTTAAGTTCTTACATCGATAACAGACCAACCTTTTATTGGTTAACTGTTATACTTTAATTATTTATTTATTAGACTCTAATAAACATTTTGAGACGCGTTAGAACTTTTGGGAATGTGAATTAAACATTTTACTCCATATAGTTCACAAGGCTGTTTTTAGGACCTATATAACTAAAGTATAGTCATAGTGCATATGTTGTAGTTAAGTTCTTTTAACGATAACAGACAAACCTTTTATTGGATAACTGTTATACTTTAATCATTTATTTATTAGACTCTAATAAATATTTTGAGACGCGTTATTACTTTTGGAATTTGAATTAAACATTTTGCACCATATGGTTCACAAGTGTTATTTTTGAACCCAATTATCTAATATATAGTGCATATGTTGTAGTTAAGTTATTTTAACGATAACAGACAAACTTTTTATTGGTTAACTGTTATACTTTTATTAATTACTTAGTAGACTCTAGCAAACATTATGAAACGCATTAGAAGTTTTTGAAATTTGAATTAAACATTTTTCACCATATAGTTCACAAAGCTCTTTTTAGGACCTATATAACTAATGTATAGTGCATCTGTTGTAACTAAGTTCTTTTAACGATAACAGACAAACCTTTTATTGGTTAACTGTTATACTTTAATCATTTATTTATTAGACTCTAATAAACATTTTGAGACGCGTTATTACTTTTGGAATGTCAATTAAACATTTTGCACCATATAGTTCACAAGTGTCATTTTTTGGACCTATATAACTAATGTATAGTGCATCTGATGTAACTCAGTTCTTTTAACGATAACAGACAAACTTTTTATTGGTTAACTGTTATACTTTTATTAATTACTTAGTAGACTCTAGTAAACATTTTGAAACCCGTTAGAAGTTTTTGGAATGTGAATTAAACATTTTGCACCATATACTTCAGGGGGCACTTTTTTGGACCTATATAACTAATGTATAGTGCAAACGTTTTAGTTAAGTTCTTTTAACGATAACAGACAAACCTTTTATTGGTTAACTGTTATACTTTTATTATTTACTTATTAGACTCTAATAAACATTTTGAGACCCGTTATAACTTTTTGCAATGTGAATTAAACATTTGGCACCATATACTTCAGGGGGCACTTTTTAGGACCTATATAACTAATGTATAGTGCAAATGTTTTATTTAAGTTCTTTTAACGATAACAGACAGACCTTTTATTGGTTAACTGTTATACTTTTATTATTTACTTATTAGATTCTAATAAACATTTTGGGACCCGTTAGAACTTTTTGCAATGTGAATTAAACATTTGGCACTATAGATTTCACAAGGCACTTTTTAGGACCTATATAACTAATGTATAGTGCAAATGTTTTAGTTAAGTTCTTTTAACGATAACAGACAAACCTTTCATTGGTTAACTGTTATACTTTAATCATTTATTTATTAGACTCTAATAACCTTTTTGAGACGCGTTATTACTTTTGGAATTTGAATTAAACATTTTGCACCATATAGTTCACAAGTGTTATTTTTGAACCCAATTATCTAATGTATAGTCATAGTGCATATGTTGTAGTTAAGTTCTTTTAACGATAACAGACAAACCTTTTATTGGTTAACTGTTATACTTTTATTATTTACTTATTAGACTCTAATAAACATTTTGAGACGCGATAGAACTTTTGGGAATTTGAATTAAACATTTTGCATCATATAGTTCAGAGGGCACTTTTTAGGACCTATAAAACTAATATATAGTGCATATGTTAGAATTAGGTTCTTTTAACGATAACAGACAAACTTTTTATTGGTTCACTGTTATACTTTTATTAATTACTTAGAAGACTCTAGTAAACATTTTGAGACGCGTTATTACTTTTGGAATGTGAATTAAACATTTTGCACCATATAGTTCACAAGTGTCATTTTTGGACCTATATAACTAATGCATAGTGCATAAGTTGTAATTAAGTTCTTTTAACGATAACAGACAAACCTTTTATTGGTTAACTGTTATACTTTTATGATTTACTTATTAGACTCTAATAAACATTTTGAGACCCGTTAGAACTTTTGGGAATGTGAATTAAAGATTTTGCACCATATAGTTTAAAAGGCTCTTTTTAGGACCTATATAACTAATGTATAGTGCAAATGTTTTAATTAAGTTCTTTTAACGATAACAGACAAACCTTTTATTGGTTAACTGTTATACTTTAATCATTTATTTATTAGACTCTAATAAACATTTTGAGACGCGTTAGAATATTTTGGAATTTGAATTAAACATTTTGCACCATATTGTTCACAAGTGTTATTTTTGAACCCAATTATCTAATATATAGTGCATATGTTGTAGTTAAGTTCTTTTAACGTTAACAGACAAACTTTTTATTGGTTAACTGTTATACTTTTATTAATTACTTAGTAGACTCTAGCAAACATTATGAAACGCATTAGAAGTTTTTGAAATTTGAATTAAACATTTTTCACCATATAGTTCACAAAGTTCTTTTTAGGACCTATATAACTAATGTATAGTGCATCTGTTGTAACTAAGTTCTTTTAACGATAACAGACAAACCTTTTATTGGTTAACTGTTATACTTTAATCATTTATTTATTAGACTCTAATAAACATTTTGAGACGCGTTATTACTTTTGGAATGTCAATTAAACATTTTGCACCATATAGTTCACAAGTGTTATTTTTTGGACCTATATAACTAATGTATAGTGCATATGTTGTAATTCAGTTCTTTTAACGATAACAGACAAACTTTTTATTGGTTAACTGTTATACTTTTATTAATTACTTAGTAGACTCTAGTAAACATTTTGAAACCCGTTAGAAGATTTTGGAATGTGAATTAAACATTTGGCACCATATACTTCAGGGGGCACTTTTTAGGACCTATATAACTAATGTATAGTACAAATGTTTTAGTTATTTATTTTAACGATAACAGACAAACCTTTTTTTGGTTAAGAGTTATACTTTTATTAATTACTTAGTAGACTCTAATAAACATTTTGAGACACGTTATAACTTTTTGCAATGTGAATTAAACAATTGGCACCATATAGTTTACAAGGCACTTTTTTGGACCTATTTAACTAATGTATAGTGCAAATGTTTTAGTTAAGTTCTTTTAACGATAACAGACAAACCTTTTATTGGTTAACTGTTATACTTTTATTATTTACTTACTAGACTCTAATAAACATTTTGAGACCCGTTATAACTTTTTGCAATGTGAATTAAACATTTGGCACCATATACTTCAGGGGGCACTTTTTAGGACCTATATAACTAATGTATAGTGCAAATGTTTTATTTAAGTTCTTTTAACGATAACAGACAGACCTTTTATTGGTTAACTGTTATACTTTTATTATTTACTTATTAGAATCTAATAAACATTTTGGGACCCGTTAGAACTTTTTGCAATGTGAATTAAACATTTGGCACTATAGATTTCACAAGGAACTTTTTAGGACCTATATAACTAATGTATAGTGCAAATGTTTTAGTTAAGTTCTTTTAACGATAACAGACAAACCTTTCATTGGTTAACTGTTATACTTTAATCATTTATTTATTAGACTCTAATAAACATTTTGAGACGCGTTATTACTTTTGGAATTTGAATTAAACATTTTGCACCATATAGTTCACAAGTGTTATTTTTGAACCCAATTATCTAATGTATAGTGCATATGATGTAGTTAAGTTCTTTTAACGATAACAGACAAACCTTTTATTGGTTAACTGTTATACTTTTATTAATTGCTTAGTAGACTCTAGCAAACAATTTGAAACGCGTTAAAAGTTTTTGAAATTAGAATTAAACATTTTTCACCATATAGTTCACAAGGCTATTTTTAGGACCTATCTAACTAATGTATAGTGCATATGTTGTATTTAAGTTTTTTTAACGATAACAGACAAACCTTTTATTGGTTAACTGTTATACTTTTATTATTTACTTATTAGACTCTAATATACATTTTGAAATGCGATAGAACTTTAGGGATTGTGAATTAAACATTTTACACCATATAGTTCTCAAGGCTGTTTTTAGGACCTATATAACTAAAGTATAGTCATAGTGCATATGTATTAGTTAAGTTTTTTTAACGATAACAGACAAACCTTTTATTGGTTAACTGTTATACTTTAATCATTTATTTATTAGACTCTAATAAATATTTTGAGACGCGTTATAACTTTTTGGAATGTGAATTAAACATTTTGCACCATATAGTTTACAAGGCTCTTTTTAGGACCAATATAACTAAAGAATATTGCATATGTTGTAGTTAAGTTCTTACATCGATAACAGACCAACCTTTTATTGGTTAACTGTTATACTTTAATTATTTATTTATTAGACTCTAATAAACATTTTGAGACGCGTTAGAACTTTTGGGAATGTGAATTAAACATTTTACTCCATATAGTTCACAAGGCTGTTTTTAGGACCTATATAACTAAAGTATAGTCATAGTGCATATGTTGTAGTTAAGTTCTTTTAACGATAACAGACAAACCTTTTATTGGATAACTGTTATACTTTAATCATTTATTTATTAGACTCTAATAAACATTTTGAGACGCGTTATTACTTTTGGAATTTGAATTAAACATTTTGCACCATATGGTTCACAAGTGTTATTTTTGAACCCAATTATCTAATATATAGTGCATATGTTGTAGTTAAGTTATTTTAACGATAACAGACAAACTTTTTATTGGTTAACTGTTATACTTTTATTAATTACTTAGTAGACTCTAGCAAACATTATGAAACGCATTAGAAGTTTTTGAAATTTGAATTAAACATTTTTCACCATATAGTTCACAAAGCTCTTTTTAGGACCTATATAACTAATGTATAGTGCATCTGTTGTAACTAAGTTCTTTTAACGATAACAGACAAACCTTTTATTGGTTAACTGTTATACTTTAATCATTTATTTATTAGACTCTAATAAACATTTTGAGACGCGTTATTACTTTTGGAATGTCAATTAAACATTTTGCACCATATAGTTCACAAGTGTCATTTTTTGGACCTATATAACTAATGTATAGTGCATCTGATGTAACTCAGTTCTTTTAACGATAACAGACAAACTTTTTATTGGTTAACTGTTATACTTTTATTAATTACTTAGTAGACTCTAGTAAACATTTTGAAACCCGTTAGAAGTTTTTGGAATGTGAATTAAACATTTGGCACCATATACTTCAGGGGGCACTTTTTAGGACCTATATAACTAATGTATAGTACAAATGTTTTAGTTATTTCTTTTAACGATAACAGACAAACCTTTTATTGGTTAAGGGTTATACTTTTATTATTTACTTATTAGACTCTAATAAACATTTTGAGACCCGTTATAACTTTTTGCATTGTGATGTAAACAATTGGCACCATATAGTTTACAAGGCACTTTTTTGGACCTATATAACTAATGTATAGTGCAAATGTTTTAGTTAAGTTCTTTTAACGATAACAGACAAACCTTTTATTGGTTAACTGTTATACTTTTATTATTTACTTATTAGACTCTAATAAACATTTTGAGACCCGTTATAACTTTTTGCAATGTGAATTAAACATTTGGCACCATATACTTCAGGGGGCACTTTTTAGGACCTATATAACTAATGTATAGTGCAAATGTTTTATTTAAGTTCTTTTAACGATAACAGACAGACCTTTTATTGGTTAACTGTTATACTTTTATTATTTACTTATTAGATTCTAATAAACATTTTGGGACCCGTTAGAACTTTTTGCAATGTGAATTAAACATTTGGCACTATAGATTTCACAAGGCACTTTTTAGGACCTATATAACTAATGTATAGTGCAAATGTTTTAGTTAAGTTCTTTTAACGATAACAGACAAACCTTTCATTGGTTAACTGTTATACTTTAATCATTTATTTATTAGACTCTAATAACCTTTTTGAGACGCGTTATTACTTTTGGAATTTGAATTAAACATTTGGCACCATATAGTTCACAAGTGTTATTTTTGAACCCAATTATCTAATGTATAGTCATAGTGCATATGTTGTAGTTAAGTTCTTTTAACGATAACAGACAAACCTTTTATTGGTTAACTGTTATACTTTTATTATTTACTTATTAGACTCTAATAAACATTTTGAGACGCGATAGAACTTTTGGGAATTTGAATTAAACATTTTGCATCATATAGTTCAGAGGGCACTTTTTAGGACCTATATAACTAATATATAGTGCATATGTTATAGTTAGGTTCTTTTAACGATAACAGACAAACATTTATTGGTTCACTGTTATACTTTTATTAATTACTTAGAAGACTCTAGTAAACATTTTGAGACGCGTTATTACTTTTGGAATGTGAATTAAACATTTTGCACCATATAGTTCACAAGTGTCATTTTTTGGACCTATATAACTAATGTATAGTGCATAAGTTGTAATTAAGTTCTCTTAACGATAACAGACAAACCGTTTATTTGTTAACTGTTATACTTTTAATAATTACTTAGTAGACTCTAGTAAACATTTTGAAACCCGTTAGAAGTTTTGGGAATGTGAATTAAAGATTTTGCACCATATAGTTCACAAGTGTCATTTTTTGGACCTATATAACTAATGTATAGTGCATTTTTTGTAGTTAAGTTATTTTAACGATAACAGACAAACCTTTTATTGGTTGATTGTTCTATTTTTTTTACTTAGTTATTAGACTCTAATAAACATTTTGAGACGCGTTACAACTTTTGGGAATGTGAATTAAACATTTTGTACCATATAAATCACAAGGGACTTTTTAGGACCTATATAACTAATGTATAATGCATATGTTGTAGTTAAGTTCTTTTAACGATAACAAACAAACCTTTTATTGGTTAACTGTTATACTTTTATTATTTACTTATTAGACTCTAATAAACATTTTGAGACGCGTTAGAACTTTTGGGAATGTGAATTAAAGATTTTGCACCATATAGTTTAAAAGGCTCTTTTCAGGACCTATATAACTAATGTATAGTGCATATGTTGTAGTTAAGTTTTTACATCGATAACAGACCAACCTTTTATTGGTTAACTGTTATACTTTAATTATTTATTTATTAGACTCTAATAAACATTTTGAGACGCGTTAGAACTTTTGGGAATGTGAATTAAACATTTTACTCCATATAGTTCACAAGGCTCTTTTTAGGACCTATATAACTAAAGTATAGTCATAGTGCATATGTTGTAGTTAAGTTCTTTTAACGATAACAGACAAACCTTTTATTGGTTAACTGTTATACTTTAATCATTTATTTATTAGACTCTAATAAACATTTTGAGACGCGTTATTACTTTTGGAATTTGAATTAAACATTTTGCACCATATAGTTCACAAGTGTTATTTTTGAACCCAATTATTTAATATATAGTGCATATGTTGTAGTTAAGTTCTTTTAACGATAACAGACAAAGTTTTTATTGGTTAACTGTTATACTTTTATTAATTACTTAGTAGACTCTAGCAAACATTTTGAAACGCGTTAGAAGTTTTTGAAATTTGAATTAAACATTTTTCACCATATAGTTCACAAGGCTATTTTTAGGACCTATATAACTAATGTATAGTGCATCTGTTGTAACTAAGTTCTTTTAACGATAACAGACAAACCTTTTATTGGTTAACTGTTATACTTTAATCATTTATTTATTAGACTCTAATAAACATTTTGAGACGCGTTATTACTTTTGGAATGTGAATTAAACATTTTGCACCATATAGTTCAAAAGTGTTATTTTTTGGACCTATATAACTAATGTATAGTGCATATGTTGTAACTGAGTTCTTTTAACGATAACAGACAAACTTTTTATTGGTTAACTGTTATACTTTTATTAATTACTTAGTAGACTCTAATAAACATTTTGAGACCCGTTATAACTTTTTGCAATGTGAATTAAACATTTGGCACCATATACTTCAGGGGGCACTTTTTAGGACCTATATAACTAATGTATAGTGCAAATGTTTTATTTAAGTTCTTTTAACGATAACAGACAGACCTTTTATTGGTTAACTGTTATACTTTTATTATTTAATTATTAGAATCTAATAAACATTTTGAGACGCGTTAGAACTTTTTGCAATGTGATTTAAACATTTGGCACCATAACGTTTAAAAGGCACTTTTTAGGATCTATATAACTAATGTATAGTGCAAATGTATTAGTTAAGTTCTTTTAACGATAACAAACAAACCTTTTATTGGTTGACTGTTATACTTTAATCATTTATTTATTAGACTCTAATAAACATTTTGAGACCCGTTAGAACTTTTTGCAATGTGAATTAAACATTTTGCACCATATAGTTCACAAGGCTCTTTTTAGGACCTATATAACTAAAGTATAGTCATAGTGCATATGTTGTAGTTAAATTCTTTTAAAGATAACAGACAGACCTTTTATTGGTTAACTGTTATACTTTAATCATTTAATTATTAGACTCTAATAAACATTTTGAGACGCGTTATTACTTTTGGAATGTGAATTAATCATTTTGCACCATATAGTTCACAAATGTCATTTTTTGGACCTATATAACTAATGTATAGTGCATAAGTTGTAGTTAAGTTCTTTTAACGATAACAGACATACTTTTTATTGGTTAACTGTTATACTTTTATTAATTACTTAGTAGACTCTAGTAAACATTTTGAAACCCGTTAGAAGTTTTTGGAATGTGAATTAAACATTTGGCACCATATAATTCAGGGGGCACTTTTTAGGACCTATATAACTAATGTATAGTGCAAATGTTTTATTTAAGTTCTTTTAACGATAACAGACAAACCTTTTATTGGTTAACTGTTATACTTTTATTATTTACTTATTAGACTCTAATAAACATTTTGAGACCCGTTATAACTTTTTGCAATGTGAATTAAACATTTGGCACCATATAGTTCACAAGGCACTTTTTAGGACCTATATAACTAATGTATAGTGCAAATGTTTTATTTAAGTTCTTTTACCGATAACAGACAGACCTTTTATTGGTTAACTGTTATACTTTTATTATTTACTTATTAGAATCTAATAAACATTTTGGGACCCGTTAGAACTTTTTGCAATGTGAATTAAACATTTGGCACTATAGATTTCACAAGGCACTTTTTAGGACCTATATAACTAATGTATAGTGCAAATGTTTTAGTTAAGTTCTTTTAACGATAACAGACAAACCTTTCATTGGTTAACTGTTATACTTTAATCATTTATTTATTAGACTCTAATAAACATTTTGAGACGCGTTATTACTTTTGGAATTTGAATTAAACATTTTGCACCATATAGTTCACAAGTGTTATTTTTGAACCCAATTATCTAATGTATAGTCATAGTGCATATGTTGTAGTTAAGTTCTTTTAACGATAACAGACAAACCTTCTATTGGTTAACTGTTATACTTTTATTATTTACTTATTAGACTCTAATAAACATTTTGAGACGCGATAGAACTTTTGGGAATTTGAATTAAACATTTTGCATCATATAGTTCAGAGGGCACTTTTTAGGACCTATATAACTAATATATAGTGCATATGTTATAGTTAGGTTCTTTTAACGATAACAGACAAACTTTTTATTGGTTCACTGTTATACTTTTATTAATTACTTAGAAGACCCTAGTAAACATTTTGAGACGCGTTATTACTTTTGGAATGTGAATTAAACATTTTGCACCATATAGTTCACAAGTGTCATTTTTTGGACCTATATAACTAATGCATAGTGCATAAGTTGTAATTAAGTTCTTTTAACGATAACAGACAAACCTTTTATTGGTTAACTGTTATACTTTTATGATTTACTTATTAGACTCTAATAAACATTTTAAGACCCGTTAGAACTTTTGGGAATGTGAATTAAAGATTTTGCACCATATAGTTTAAAAGGCTCTTTTTAGGACCTATATAACTAATGTATAGTGCATATGTTGTAACTAAGTTCTTTTAACGATCACAGACAAACCTTTTATTGGTTAACTGTTATACTTTAATCATTTATTTATTAGACTCTAATAAACATTTTGAGACGCGTTATTACTTTTGGAATGTGAATTAAACATTTTGCACCATATAGTTCACAAGTGTCATTTTTTGGACCTATATAACTAATGTATAGTGCATAAGTTGTAATTAAGTTCTCTTAACGATAACAGACAAACCGTTTATTTGTTAACTGTTATACTTTTAATATTTACTTATTAGACTCTAATAAACATTTTGAGACACGTTAGAACTTTTGGGAATGTGAATTAAAGATTTTGCACCATATAGTTTAAAAGGCTCTTTTTAGGACCTATATAACTAATGTATAGTGCATATGTTGTAACTAAGTTCTTTTAACGATAACAGACAAACTTTTTATTGGTTAACTGTTATACTTTTATTAATTACTTGGTAGACTCTAGTAAACATTTTGAAACCCGTTAGAAGTTTTTGGAATTTGAATTAAACATTTTGCACCATATAGTTCACAAGGCTATTTTTAGGACCTATATAACTTAAGTATAGTGCATTTTTTGTAGTTAAGTTATTTTAACGATAACAGACAAACCTTTTATTTATTGACTGTTCTACTTTTATTACTTAGTTATTAGACTCTAATAAACATTTTGAAACGCGTTACAACTTTTGGGAATGTGAATTAAACATTTTGTACCATATAGTTCACAAGGGACTTTTTAGGACCTATATAACTAATGTATAGTGCATATGTTTTAATTAAGTTCTTTTAACGATAACAGACAAACCTTTTATTGGTTAACTGTTATACTTTTATTATTTACTTATTAGACTCTAATAAACATTTTGAGACGCGTTAGAACTTTTGGGAATTTGAATTAAACATTTTGCACCATATAGTACACAAGTTTTACTTTTGGACCCATATAACTAATGTTTAGTGCAAATGTTATAGTTAAGTTCTTTTGACGATAACAGACAAACCTTTTATTGGTTAACTGTTATACTTTAATCATTTATTTATTAGACTCTAATAAACATTTTGAGACACGTTAGAACTTTTTGGAATCTGAAATAAAGATTTGGCACCATATAGTTCACAAGGCACTTTTTAGGACCTATATAACTAGAGTATAGTGCATAAGTTGTAGTTAAGTTTTTTTAAAGATAACAGACCAACCTTTTATTGGTTAACTGTTATACATTAATTCTTTATTTATTAGACTCTAATAAACATTTTGAGACGCGTTATAACTTTTGGGAATGTGAATTAAACATTTGGCACCATATAGTTCACAAGGCTCTTTTTAGGACCTATATAACTAAAGTATAGTTATAGTGCATATGTTGTAGTTAAGTTCTTTTAAAGATAACAGACAGACCTTTTATTGGTTAACTGTTATACTTTAATCATTTATTTATTAGACTCTAATAAACATTTTGAGACGCGTTATTACTTTTGGAATGTGAATTAATCATTTTGCACCATATAGTTCACAAGTGTCATTTTTTGGACCTATATAACTAATGTATAGTGCATTTTTTGTAGTTAAGTTATTTTAACGATAACAGACAAACCTTTTATTTGTTGACTGTTCTATTTTTTTTACTTAGTTATTAGACTCTAATAAACATTTTGAGACGCGTTACAACTTTTGGGAATGTGAATTAAACATTTTGTACCATATAGTTCACAAGGCAATTTTTAGGACCTATATAACTAATGTATAGTGCATATGTTGTAGTTAAGTTCTTTTAAAGATAACAGACAGACCTTTTATTGGTTAACTGTTATACTTTAATCATTTATTTATTAGACTCTAATAAACATTTTGAGACGCGTTATTACTTTTGGAATGTGAATTAATCATTTTGCACCATATAGTTCACAAGTGTCATTTTTTGGACCTATAAAACTAATGTATAGTGCATTTTTTGTAGTTAAGTTAATTTAACGATAACAGACAAACCTTTTATTTGTTGACTGTTCTATTTTTTTTACTTAGTTATTAGACTCTAATAAACATTTTGAGACGCGTTACAACTTTTGGGAATGTGAATTAAACATTTTGTACCATATAAATCACAAGGGACTTTTTAGGACCTATATAACTAATGTATAGTGCATATGTTGTAGTTAAGTTCTTTTAACGATAACAGACAAACCTTTTATTGGTTAACTGTTATACTTTTATTAATTACTTAGTAGACCCTACTAAACATTTTGAAACCCATTAGAAGTTTTTGCAATGTGAATTAAACAATTGGCACCATATAGTTCACAAGGCTATTTTTAGGCCTATAAAACTAATGTATAGTGCATTTTTTGTAGTTAAGTTTTTTTAACGATAACAGACAAACCTTTTATTGGTTGACTGTTCTACTTTTATTACTTAGTTATTAGACTCTAATAAACATTTTGAGACGCTTTAAAGCTTTTGGGAATGTGAATTAAAGATTTTACTCCATATAGTTCACAAGGCTGTTTTTAGGACCTATATAACTAAAGTATAGTCATAGTGCATATGTTGTAGTTAAGTTCTTTTAACGATAACAGACAAACCTTTTATTGGTTAACTGTTATACTTTTATTTATTACTTAGAAGACTCTAGTAAACATTTTGAGACACGTTATTACTTTTGGAATGTGAATTAAACATTTTGCACCATGTAGTTCACAAGTATCATTTTTTGGACCTATATAACTAATGTATAGTGCATAAGTTGTAATTAAGTTCTTTTAACGATAACAGACAAACCTTTTATTTGTTAACTGTTATACTTTTATTATTTACCTTTTAGACTCTAATAAACATTTTGAGACGCGTTAGAATATTTTTGAATGTGGATGAAAGATTTTGCACCATATAGTTTAAAAGGCTCTTTTTAGGACCTATATAACTAATGTATAGTGCATATGTTGTAACTAAGTTCTTTTAACGATAACAGACAAACCTTTTATTGGTTAACTGTTATACTTTAATCATTTATTTATTAGACTCTAATAAACATTTTGAGACGCGTTATTACTTTTGGAATGTGAATTAAACATTTTGCACCATATAGTTCACAAGTGTTATTTTTTGGACCTATATAACTAATGTATAGTGCATATGTTATAGTTAAGTTCTTTTGACGATAACAGACAAACCTTTTATTGGTTAACTGTTATACTTTAATCATTTATTTATTAGACTCTAATAAACATTTTGAGATGCGTTAGAACTTTTTGGAATGTGAATTAAAGATTTTGCACCATATAGTTCACAAGGCTGTTTTTAGGACCTATATAACTAAAGTATAGTGCATAAGTTGTAGTTAAGTTCTTTTAAAGATAACAGACCAACCTTTTATTGGTTAACTGTTACACTTTAATTCTTTATTTATTAGACTCTAATAAACATTTTGAGACGCGTTATAACTTTTGGGAATGTGAATTAAACATATTGCACCATATAGTTCACAAGGCTGTTTTTAGAACCTATATAACTAAAGTATAGTCATAGTGCATATGTTGTAGTTAAGTTCTTTTAAAGATAACAGACAAACCTTTTATTGGTTAACTGTTATACTTTAATCATTTATTTATTAGACTCTAATAAACATTTTGAGACGCGTTAGAACTTTTGGGAATTTGAATTAAACATTTTGCACCATATAGTTCACAAGTTTTACTTTTGGACCTATATAACTAATGTATAGTGCATATGTTGTAACTAAGTTCTTTTAACGATAACAGACAAACTTTTTATTGGTTAACTGTTATACTTTTATTAATTACTTAGTAGACTCTAGTAAACATTTTGAAACCCGTTAGAATTTTTTGCAATGTGAATTAAACAATTGGCACCATATAGTTTACAAGGCACTTTTTAGGACCTATATAACTAATGTATAGTGCAAATGGTTTAGTTATTTCTTTTAACGATAACAGACAAACCTTATATTGGTTAACTGTTATACTTTTATTATTTACTTATTAGACTCTAATAAACATTTTGAGACCCGCTATAACTTTTTGCAATGTGAATTAAACATTTGGCACCATATACTTCAGGGGGCACTTTTTAGGACCTATATAACTAATGTATAGTACAAATGTTTTAGTTATTTCTTTTAACGATAACAGACAGACCTTTTATTGGTTAAGAGTTATACTTTTATTATTTACTTATTAGACTCTAATAAACATTTTGAGACCCGTTATAACTTTTTGCAATGTGAATTAAACAATTGGCACCATATAGTTTACAAGGCACTTTTTTGGACCTATATAACTAATGTATAGTGCAAATGGTTTAGTTATTTCTTTTAACGATAACAGACAAACCTTATATTGGTTAACTGTTATACTTTTATTATTTACTTATTAGTCTCTAATAAACATTTTGAGACCCGTTATAACTTTTTGCAATGTGAATTAAACATTTGGCACCATATACTTCAGGGGGCACTTTTTAGGACCTATATAACTAATGTATAGTGCAAATGTTTTATTTAAGTTCTTTTAACGATAACAGACAGACCTTTTATTGGTTAACTGTTATACTTTTATTATTTACTTATTAGAATCTAATAAACATTTTGGGACCCGTTAGAACTTTTTGCAATGTGAATTAAACATTTGGCACCATATAGTTTACAAGGCACTTTTTAGGACCTATATAACTAATGTATAGTGCAAATGTTTTAGTTAAGTTCTTTTAACGATAACAGACAAACCTTTTATTGGTTAACTGTTATACTTTTATTATTTACTTATTAGACTCTAATGAACATTTTGAGACCCGTTATAACTTTTTGCAATGTGAATTAAACATTTGGCTCCATATAGTTCACAAGGCACTTTTTAAGACCTATATAACTAATGTAGAGTGCAAATGTTGTAGTTAAGTTCTTTTAACGATAACAGACAAACCTTTTATTGGTTAACTGTTATACTTTAATTATTTACTTATTAGACTCTAATAAACATTTTGAGACGCGTTATTACTTTTGGAATTTGAATTAATCATTTTGCACCATATAGTTCACAAGTGTCATTTTTTGGACCTATATAACTAATGTATAGTGCATAAGTTGTAGTTAAGTTCTTTTAACGATAACAGACAAACCTTTTATTATTTAACTGTTATACTTTTATTATTTACTTATTAGACTCTAATAAACATTTTGAGACGCGTTATTACTTTTGGAATTTGAATTAAACATTTTGCACCATATAGTTCACAAGTTTTACTTTTGGACCCATATAACTAATGTATAGTGCATATGTTATAGTTAAGTTCTTTTGACGATAACAGACAAACCTTTTATTGGTTAACTGTTATACTTTAATCATTTATTTATTAGACTCTAATAAACATTTTGAGACGCGTTATTACTTTTGGAATGTGAATTAATCATTTTGCACCATATAGTTCACAAGTGTCATTTTTTGGACCTATATAACTAATGTATAGTGCATAAGTTGTAATTAAGTTCTTTTAACGATAACAGACATACTTTTTATTGGTTAACTGTTATACTTTTATTAATTACTTATTAGACTCTAATAAACATTTTGAAACGCATTAGAAGTTTTTGGAATGTGAATTAAACATTTGGCACCATATACTTCAGGGGGCACTTTTTAAGACCTATATAACTAATGTATAGTGCAAATGTTTTATTTAAGTTCTTTTAACGATAACAGACAGACCTTTTATTGGTTAACTGTTATACTTTTATTATTTAATTATTAGAATCTAATAAACATTTTGAGACCCGTTAGAACTTTTTGCAATGTGAATTAAACATTTGGCATTATATAGTTCACAAGGCACTTTTTAGGACCTATATAACTAATGTATAGTGCAAATGTTTTAATTAAGTTCTTTTAACGATAACAGACAAACCTTTTATTGGTTAACTGTTATACTTTTATTATTTACTTATTAGACTCTAATAAACATTTTGAGACCTGTTAGAAATTTTTGGAGTGTGAATTAAACATTTGGCACCATATAGTTCACAAGGCTCTTTTTAGGACCTATATAACTAAAGTATAGTCATAGTGAATATGTTGTAGTTAAGTTCTTTTAAAGATAACAGACAGACCTTTTATTGGTTAACTGTTATACTTTAATCATTTACTTATTAGACTCTAATAAACATTTTGAGACCTGTTAGAAGTTTTTGGAGTGTGAATTAAACATTTGGCACCATATAGTTCACAAAGCACTTTTTAGGACCTATTTAACTAATGTATATTACAAATGTTTTAGTTATTTCTTTTAACGATAACAGACAAAACTTTTATTGGTTAAAGGTTATACTTTTATTATTTACTTACTAGACTCTAATAAACATTTTGTAACCCGTTATAACTTTTTGCAATGTGAATTAAACATTTGGCACCATATACTTCAGGGGGCACTTTTTAAGACCTATATAACTAATGTATAATACAAATGTTTTAGTTATTTCTTTTAACGATAACAGACAAACCTTTTATTGGTTAAAGGTTATACTTTTATTATTTACTTATTCGACTCTAATAAACATTTTGAGACCCGTTAGAACTTTTTGCAATGTGAATTAAACAATTGGCACCATATAGTTTACAAGGCACTTTTTTGGACCTATATAACTAATGTATAGTGCAAATGTTTTAGTTAAGTTCTTTTAACGATAACAGAGAAACCTTTTATTGGTTAACTGTTATACTTTTATTATTTACTTATTAGACTCTAATAAACATTTTGAGACGCGTTATAACTTTTGGGAATTTGAATTAAACATTTTGCACCATATAGTTCACAAGTTTTACTTTTGGACCCATATAACTAATGTATAGTGCATATGTTATAGTTAAGTTCTTTTGACGACAACAGACAAACCTTTTATTGGTTAACTGTTATACTTTAATCATTTATTTATTAGATTCTAATAAACATTTTGAGACGCGTTATAACTTTTGGGAATGTGAATTAAACATTTTGCACCATATAGTTCACAAGGCTCTTTTTATGACCTATATAACTAAAGTATAGTCATAGTGCATATGTTGTAGTTAAGTTCTTTTAAAGATAACAGACAGACCTTTTATTGGTTAACTGTTATACTTTAATCATTTACTTATTAGACTCTAATAAACATTTTGAGACCTGTTAGAAGTTTTTGGAGTGTGAATTAAACATTTGGCACCATATAGTTCACAAAGCACTTTTTAGGACCTATATAACTAATGTATAATACAAATGTTTTAGTTATTTCTTTTAACGATAACAGACAAACCTTTTATTGGTTAAAGGTTATACTTTTATTATTTACTTATTAGACTCTAATAAACATTTTGAGACCCGTTATAACTTTTTGCAATGTGAATTAAACATTTGGCACCATATACTTCAGGGGGCACTTTTTAGGACCTATATAACTAATGTATAGTGCAAATGTTTTATTTAAGTTCTTTTAACGATAACAGACAGACCTTTAATTGGTTAACTGTTATACTTTTATTATTTAATTATTAGAATCTAATAAACATTTTGAGACGCGTTAGAACTTTTTGCAATGTGATTTAAACATTTGGCACCATAACGTTTAAAAGGCACTTTTTAGGATCTATATAACTAATGTATAGTGCAAAAGTATTAGTTAAGTTCTTTTAACGATAACAGACAAACCTTTTATTGGTTAACTGTTATACTTTTATTATTTATTTATTAGACTCTAATAAACATTTTGAGACCCGTTAGAACTTTTTACAATGTGAATTAAACATTTGACACCATATAGTTCAGAAGGCACTTTTTAGGATCTATATAACTAATGTATAGTGCAAATGTTTTAGTTGGTTAAGTGTTATACTTTTATTATTTACTTATTAGACTCTAATAAACATTTTGAGACCCGTTATAACTTTTTGCAATGTGAATTAAACATTTTGCACCATATAGTTCACAAGGCTCTTTTTAGGACCTATATAACTAAAGTATAGTCATAGTGCATATGTTGTAGTTAAGTTCTTTTAAAGATAACAGACAGACCTTTTATTGGTTAACTGTTATACTTTAATCATTTATTTATTAGACTGTAATAAACATTTTGAGACGCGTTATTACTTTTGGAATGTGAATTAATCATTTTGCACCATATAGTTCACAAGTGTCATTTTTTGGACCTATATAACTAATGTATAGTGCAAAAGTTGTAATTAAGTTCTTTTAACGATAACAGACATACTTTTTATTGGTTAACTGTTATACTTTTATTAATTACTTAGTAGACTCTAGTAAACATTTTGAAACCCGTTAGAAGTTTTTGGAATGTGAATTAAACATTTGGCACCATATTCTTCAGGGGGCAATTTTTAGGACCTATATAACTAATGTATAGTGCAAATGTTTTATTTAAGTTCTTTTAACGATAACAGACAGACCTTATATTGGTTAACTGTTATACTTTTATTATTTAATTATTACAATCTAATAAACATTTTGAGACCCGTTAGAACTTTTTGCAATGTGAATTAAACATTTGGCACTATATAGTTCACAAGGCACTTTTTAGGACCTATATAACTAATGTATAGTGCAAATGTTTTAATTGAGTTCTTTTAACGATAACAGACAAACCTTTTATTGGTTAACTGTTATACTTTTATTATTTACTTATTAGACTCTATTAAACATTTTGAAACGCGTTATAATTTTTTGCAGTGTGAATTAAACATTTGGCACCATATAGTTCACAAAGCACTTTTTGGGACCTATATAACTAATGTATAGTACAAATGTTTTAGTTATTTCTTTTAACGATAACAGATAAACCTTTTATTGGTTAAGGGTTATACTTTTATTATTTAATTATTAGACTCTAATAAACATTTTGAGACCCGTTATAACTTTTTGCAATGTGAATTAAACATTTGGCACCATATAGTTCACAAGGCACTTTTTAGGACCTATATAACTAATGTATAGTGCAAATGGTTTAGTTAAGTTCTTTTAACGATAACAGACAAACCTTTTATTGGTTAACTGTTATACTTTTTTTATATACTTATTAGACTCTAATAAACATTTTGAGACCCGTTAGAACTTTTTTCAATGTGAATTAAACATTTGGCATCATATAGTTTACAAGGCACTTTTAAAGACCTATATAACTAATGTATAGTGCAAATGTTTTAGTTATTTCTTTTAACGATAACAGACAAACCTTTTATTGGTTAACTGTTATATTTTTATCATTTACTTATTAGACTCTAATAAACATTTTGAGACCCGTTATAACTTTTTGCAATGTGAATTAAACATTTGGCACCATATAGTTCACAAGGCACTTTTTAGGACCTATATAACTAATGAGTAGTGCATTTTTTGTAGTTAAGTTCTTTTAACGATAACAGACAAACCTTTTATTGGTTGACTGTTCTACTTTTATTACATAGTTATTAAACTCTAATAAACATTTTGAGACGCGTTACAACTTTTGAGAATTTGAATTAAACATTTGGCACCATATAGTTCACAAGTTTTACTTTTGGACCCATATAACTAATGTACAGTGCTTATGTTATAGTTAAGTTCTTTTGACGATAACAGACAAACCTTTTATTGGTTAACTGTTATACTTTAATCATTTATTTATTAGACTGTAATAAACATTTTGAGACGCGTTATAACTTTTTGGAATGTGAATTAAATATTTTGCACCATATAGTTCACAAGGCTGTTTTTAGGACCTATATAACTAAAGTATAGTGCATAAGTTGTAGTTAAGTTCTTTTAAAGATAACAGACCAACCTTTTATTGGTTAACTGTTATACTTTAATTCTTTATTTATTAGACTTTATTAAACATTTTGAGACGCGTTATAACTTTTGGGAATGTGAATTAAACATTTTGCACCATATAGTTCACAAGGCACTTTTTAGGACCTATATAACTAATGTATAGTGCAAATGTTTTATTTAAGTTCTTTTAACGATAACAGACAGACCTTTAATTGGTTAACTGTTATAATTTTATTATTTAATTATTAGAATCTAATAAACATTTTGAGACGCGTTAGAACTTTTTGCAATGTGATTTAAACATTTGGCACCATAACGTTTAAAAGGCACTTTTTAGGATCTATATAACTAATGTATAGTGCAAAAGTATTAGTTAAGTTCTTTTAACGATAACAGACAAACCTTTTATTGGTTAACTGTTATACTTTTATTATTTATTTATTAGACTCTAATAAACATTTTGAGACCCGTTAGAACTTTTTACAATGTGAATTAAACATTTGGCACCATATAGTTCAGAAGGCACTTTTTAGGATCTATATAACTAATGTATAGTGCAAATGTTTTAGTTGGTTAAGTGTTATACTTTTATTATTTACTTATTAGACTCTAATAAACATTTTGAGACCCGTTATAACTTTTTGCAATGTGAATTAAACATTTTGCACCATATAGTTCACAAGGCTCTTTTTAGGACCTATATAACTAAAGTATAGTCATAGTGCATATGTTGTAGTTAAGTTCTTTTAAAGATAACAGACAGACCTTTTATTGGTTAACTGTTATACTTTAATCATTTATTTATTAGACTGTAATAAACATTTTGAGACGCGTTATTACTTTTGGAATGTGAATTAATCATTTTGCACCATATAGTTCACAAGTGTCATTTTTTGGACCTATATAACTAATGTATAGTGCAAAAGTTGTAATTAAGTTCTTTTAACGATAACAGACATACTTTTTATTGGTTAACTGTTATACTTTTATTAATTACTTAGTAGACTCTAGTAAACATTTTGAAACCCGTTAGAAGTTTTTGGAATGTGAATTAAACATTTGGCACCATATTCTTCAGGGGGCAATTTTTAGGACCTATATAACTAATGTATAGTGCAAATGTTTTATTTAAGTTCTTTTAACGATAACAGACAGACCTTATATTGGTTAACTGTTATACTTTTATTATTTAATTATTACAATCTAATAAACATTTTGAGACCCGTTAGAACTTTTTGCAATGTGAATTAAACATTTGGCACTATATAGTTCACAAGGCACTTTTTAGGACCTATATAACTAATGTATAGTGCAAATGTTTTAATTGAGTTCTTTTAACGATAACAGACAAACCTTTTATTGGTTAACTGTTATACTTTTATTATTTACTTATTAGACTCTATTAAACATTTTGAAACGCGTTATAATTTTTTGCAGTGTGAATTAAACATTTGGCACCATATAGTTCACAAAGCACTTTTTGGGACCTATATAACTAATGTATAGTACAAATGTTTTAGTTATTTCTTTTAACGATAACAGATAAACCTTTTATTGGTTAAGGGTTATACTTTTATTATTTAATTATTAGACTCTAATAAACATTTTGAGACCCGTTATAACTTTTTGCAATGTGAATTAAACATTTGGCACCATATAGTTCACAAGGCACTTTTTAGGACCTATATAACTAATGTATAGTGCAAATGGTTTAGTTAAGTTCTTTTAACGATAACAGACAAACCTTTTATTGGTTAACTGTTATACTTTTTTTATATACTTATTAGACTCTAATAAACATTTTGAGACACGTTAGAACTTTTTGCAATGTGAATTAAACATTTGGAACCATAACGTTTACAAGGCACTTTTTAGGACCTATATAACTAATGTATAGTGCAAATGTTTTAGTTAAGTTCTTTCAACGATAACAGACAAACCTTTTATTGGTTAACTGTTATACTTTTATTATTTACTTATTAGACTCTATTAAACATTTTGAGATCCGTTAGAACTTTTGGGAATTTGAATTAAACATTTGGCACCATATAGTTAAGAAGGCACTTTTTAGGATCTATATAACTAATGTATAGTGCAAATGTTTTAGTTAAGTTCTTTTAACGATAACAGACAAACCTTTTATTGGTTAACTGTTATACTTTTTTTATATACTTATTAGACTCTAATAAACATTTTGAGACCCGTTAGAACTTTTTTCAATGTGAATTAAACATTTGGCATCATATAGTTTACAAGGCACTTTTAAAGACCTATATAACTAATGTATAGTGCAAATGTTTTAGTTATTTCTTTTAACGATAACAGACAAACCTTTTATTGGTTAACTGTTATATTTTTATCATTTACTTATTAGACTCTAATAAACATTTTGAGACCCGTTATAACTTTTTGCAATGTGAATTAAACATTTGGCACCATATAGTTCACAAGGCACTTTTTAGGACCTATATAACTAATGAGTAGTGCATTTTTTGTAGTTAAGTTCTTTTAACGATAACAGACAAACCTTTTATTGGTTGACTGTTCTACTTTTATTACATAGTTATTAAACTCTAATAAACATTTTGAGACGCGTTACAACTTTTGAGAATTTGAATTAAACATTTGGCACCATATAGTTCACAAGTTTTACTTTTGGACCCATATAACTAATGTACAGTGCTTATGTTATAGTTAAGTTCTTTTGACGATAACAGACAAACCTTTTATTGGTTAACTGTTATACTTTAATCATTTATTTATTAGACTGTAATAAACATTTTGAGACGCGTTATAACTTTTTGGAATGTGAATTAAATATTTTGCACCATATAGTTCACAAGGCTGTTTTTAGGACCTATATAACTAAAGTATAGTGCATAAGTTGTAGTTAAGTTCTTTTAAAGATAACAGACCAACCTTTTATTGGTTAACTGTTATACTTTAATTCTTTATTTATTAGACTTTATTAAACATTTTGAGACGCGTTATAACTTTTGGGAATGTGAATTAAACATTTTGCACCATATAGTTCACAAGGCACTTTTTAGGACCTATATAACTAATGTATAGTGCAAATGTTTTATTTAAGTTCTTTTAACGATAACAGACAGACCTTTAATTGGTTAACTGTTATAATTTTATTATTTAATTATTAGAATCTAATAAACATTTTGAGACGCGTTAGAACTTTTTGCAATGTGATTTAAACATTTGGCACCATAACGTTTAAAAGGCACTTTTTAGGATCTATATAACTAATGTATAGTGCAAAAGTATTAGTTAAGTTCTTTTAACGATAACAGACAAACCTTTTATTGGTTAACTGTTATACTTTTATTATTTATTTATTAGACTCTAATAAACATTTTGAGACCCGTTAGAACTTTTTACAATGTGAATTAAACATTTGGCACCATATAGTTCAGAAGGCACTTTTTAGGATCTATATAACTAATGTATAGTGCAAATGTTTTAGTTGGTTAAGTGTTATACTTTTATTATTTACTTATTAGACTCTAATAAACATTTTGAGACCCGTTATAACTTTTTGCAATGTGAATTAAACATTTTGCACCATATAGTTCACAAGGCTCTTTTTAGGACCTATATAACTAAAGTATAGTCATAGTGCATATGTTGTAGTTAAGTTCTTTTAAAGATAACAGACAGACCTTTTATTGGTTAACTGTTATACTTTAATCATTTATTTATTAGACTGTAATAAACATTTTGAGACGCGTTATTACTTTTGGAATGTGAATTAATCATTTTGCACCATATAGTTCACAAGTGTCATTTTTTGGACCTATATAACTAATGTATAGTGCAAAAGTTGTAATTAAGTTCTTTTAACGATAACAGACATACTTTTTATTGGTTAACTGTTATACTTTTATTAATTACTTAGTAGACTCTAGTAAACATTTTGAAACCCGTTAGAAGTTTTTGGAATGTGAATTAAACATTTGGCACCATATTCTTCAGGGGGCAATTTTTAGGACCTATATAACTAATGTATAGTGCAAATGTTTTATTTAAGTTCTTTTAACGATAACAGACAGACCTTATATTGGTTAACTGTTATACTTTTATTATTTAATTATTACAATCTAATAAACATTTTGAGACCCGTTAGAACTTTTTGCAATGTGAATTAAACATTTGGCACTATATAGTTCACAAGGCACTTTTTAGGACCTATATAACTAATGTATAGTGCAAATGTTTTGATTGAGTTCTTTTAACGATAACAGACAAACCTTTTATTGGTTAACTGTTATACTTTTATTATTTACTTATTAGACTCTATTAAACATTTTGAAACGCGTTATAATTTTTTGCAGTGTGAATTAAACATTTGGCACCATATAGTTCACAAAGCACTTTTTGGGACCTATATAACTAATGTATAGTACAAATGTTTTAGTTATTTCTTTTAACGATAACAGATAAACCTTTTATTGGTTAAGGGTTATACTTTTATTATTTAATTATTAGACTCTAATAAACATTTTGAGACCCGTTATAACTTTTTGCAATGTGAATTAAACATTTGGCACCATATAGTTCACAAGGCACTTTTTAGGACCTATATAACTAATGTATAGTGCAAATGGTTTAGTTAAATTCTTTTAACGATAACAGACAAACCTTTTATTGGTTAACTGTTATACTTTTTTTATATACTTATTAGACTCTAATAAACATTTTGAGACACGTTAGAACTTTTTGCAATGTGAATTAAACATTTGGAACCATAACGTTTACAAGGCACTTTTTAGGACCTATATAACTAATGTATAGTGCAAATGTTTTAGTTAAGTTCTTTCAACGATAACAGACAAACCTTTTATTGGTTAACTGTTATACTTTTATTATTTACTTATTAGACTCTATTAAACATTTTGAGATCCGTTAGAACTTTTGGGAATTTGAATTAAACATTTGGCACCATATAGTTAAGAAGGCACTTTTTAGGATCTATATAACTAATGTATAGTGCAAATGTTTTAGTTAAGTTCTTTTAACGATAACAGACAAACCTTTTATTGGTTAACTGTTATACTTTTTTTATATACTTATTAGACTCTAATAAACATTTTGAGACCCGTTAGAACTTTTTTCAATGTGAATTAAACATTTGGCATCATATAGTTTACAAGGCACTTTTAAAGACCTATATAACTAATGTATAGTGCAAATGTTTTAGTTATTTCTTTTAACGATAACAGACAAACCTTTTATTGGTTAACTGTTATATTTTTATCATTTACTTATTAGACTCTAATAAACATTTTGAGACCCGTTATAACTTTTTGCAATGTGAATTAAACATTTGGCACCATATAGTTCACAAGGCACTTTTTAGGACCTATATAACTAATGAGTAGTGCATTTTTTGTAGTTAAGTTCTTTTAACGATAACAGACAAACCTTTTATTGGTTGACTGTTCTACTTTTATTACATAGTTATTAAACTCTAATAAACATTTTGAGACGCGTTACAACTTTTGAGAATTTGAATTAAACATTTGGCACCATATAGTTCACAAGTTTTACTTTTGGACCCATATAACCAATGTACAGTGCTTATGTTATAGTTAAGTTCTTTTGACGATAACAGACAAACCTTTTATTGGTTAACTGTTATACTTTAATCATTTATTTATTAGACTGTAATAAACATTTTGAGACGCGTTATAACTTTTTGGAATGTGAATTAAATATTTTGCACCATATAGTTCACAAGGCTGTTTTTAGGACCTATATAACTAAAGTATAGTGCATAAGTTGTAGTTAAGTTCTTTTAAAGATAACAGACCAACCTTTTATTGGTTAACTGTTATACTTTAATTCTTTATTTATTAGACTTTATTAAACATTTTGAGACGCGTTATAACTTTTGGGAATGTGAATTAAACATTTTGCACCATATAGTTCACAAGGCACTTTTTAGGACCTATATAACTAAAGTATAGTCATAGTGCATATGTTGTAGTTAAGTTCTTTTAAAGATAACAGACAGACCTTTTATTGGTTAACTGTTACACTTTAATCATTTATTTATTAGACTCTAATAAACATTTTGAGACGCGTTATTACTTTTGGAATGTGAATTAATCATTTTGCACTATATAGTTCACAAGTGTCATTTTTTGGACCTATATAACTAATGTATAGTGCATAAGTTGTAATTAAGTTCTTTTAACGATAACAGATATACTTTTTATTGGTTAACTGTTATACTTTTATTAATTACTTAGTAGACTCTAGTAAACATTTTGAAACCCGTTAGAAGTTTTTGGAATGTGAATTAAACATTTGGCACCATATTCTTCAGGGGGCAATTTTTAGGACCTATATAACTAATGTATAGTGCAAATGTTTTATTTAAGTTCTTTTAACGATAACAGACAGACCTTATATTGGTTAACTGTTATACTTTTATTATTTAATTATTAGAATCTAATAAACATTTTGAGACCCGTTAGAAGTTTTTGCAAAGTGAATTAAACATTTGGCACTATATAGTTCACAAGGCACTTTTTAGGACCTATATAACTAATGAATAGTGCATTTTTTGTAGTTAAGTTCTTTTAACGATAACAGACAAACCTTTTGTTGGTTGACTGTTCTACTTTTATTACTTAGTTATTAGACTCTAATAAACATTTTGAGACGCGTTACAACTTTTGGGAATTTGAATTAAACATTTGGCATCATATAGTTCACAAGTTTTACTTTTGGACCCATATAACTAATGTACAGTGCTTATGTTATAGTTAAGTTCTTTTGACGATAACAGACAAACCTTTTATTGGTTAACTGTTATACTTTAATCATTTATTTATTAGACTCTAATAAACATTTTGAGACGCGTTAGAACTTTTTGGAATGTGAATTAAATATTTTGCACCATATAGTTCACAAGGCTGTTTTTAGGACCTATATAACTAAAGTATAGTGCATAAGTTGTAGTTAAGTTCTTTTAAAGATAACAGACCAACCTTTTATTGGTTAACTGTTATACTTTAATTCTTTATTTATTAGACTTTATTGAACATTTTGAGACGCGTTATAACTTTTGGGAATGTGAATTAAACATTTTGCACCATATAGTTCACAAGGCACTTTTTAGGACCTATATAACTAATGTATAGTGCATATGTTTTATTTAAGTTCTTTTAACGATAACAGACAGACCTTTTATTGGTTAACTGTTATACTTTAATCATTTATTTATTAGACTCTAATAAACATTTTGAGACGCGTTATTACTTTTGGAATGTGAATTAATCATTTTGCACCATATAGTTCACAAGTGTCATTTTTTGGACCTATATAACTAATGTATAGTGCATTTTTTGTAGTTAAGTTAATTTAACGATAACAGACAAACCTTTTATTGGTTGACTGTTCTACTTTTATTACATAGTTATTAAACTCTAATAAACATTTTGAGACGCGTTACAACTTTTGAGAATTTGAATTAAACATTTGGCACCATATAGTTCACAAGTTTTACTTTTGGACCCATATAACTAATGTACAGTGCTTATGTTATAGTTAAGTTCTTTTGACGATAACAGACAAACCTTTTATTGGTTAACTGTTATACTTTAATCATTTATTTATTAGACTGTAATAAACATTTTGAGACGCGTTATAACTTTTTGGAATGTGAATTAAATATTTTGCACCATATAGTTCACAAGGCTGTTTTTAGGACCTATATAACTAAAGTATAGTGCATAAGTTGTAGTTAAGTTCTTTTAAAGATAACAGACCAACCTTTTATTGGTTAACTGTTATACTTTAATTCTTTATTTATTAGACTTTATTAAACATTTTGAGACGCGTTATAACTTTTGGGAATGTGAATTAAACATTTTGCACCATATAGTTCACAAGGCACTTTTTAGGACCTATATAACTAATGTATAGTGCAAATGTTTTATTTAAGTTCTTTTAACGATAACAGACAGACCTTTAATTGGTTAACTGTTATAATTTTATTATTTAATTATTAGAATCTAATAAACATTTTGAGACGCGTTAGAACTTTTTGCAATGTGATTTAAACATTTGGCACCATAACGTTTAAAAGGCACTTTTTAGGATCTATATAACTAATGTATAGTGCAAAAGTATTAGTTAAGTTCTTTTAACGATAACAGACAAACCTTTTATTGGTTAACTGTTATACTTTTATTATTTATTTATTAGACTCTAATAAACATTTTGAGACCCGTTAGAACTTTTTACAATGTGAATTAAACATTTGGCACCATATAGTTCAGAAGGCACTTTTTAGGATCTATATAACTAATGTATAGTGCAAATGTTTTAGTTGGTTAAGTGTTATACTTTTATTATTTACTTATTAGACTCTAATAAACATTTTGAGACCCGTTATAACTTTTTGCAATGTGAATTAAACATTTTGCACCATATAGTTCACAAGGCTCTTTTTAGGACCTATATAACTAAAGTATAGTCATAGTGCATATGTTGTAGTTAAGTTCTTTTAAAGATAACAGACAGACCTTTTATTGGTTAACTGTTATACTTTAATCATTTATTTATTAGACTGTAATAAACATTTTGAGACGCGTTATTACTTTTGGAATGTGAATTAATCATTTTGCACCATATAGTTCACAAGTGTCATTTTTTGGACCTATATAACTAATGTATAGTGCAAAAGTTGTAATTAAGTTCTTTTAACGATAACAGACATACTTTTTATTGGTTAACTGTTATACTTTTATTAATTACTTAGTAGACTCTAGTAAACATTTTGAAACCCGTTAGAAGTTTTTGGAATGTGAATTAAACATTTGGCACCATATTCTTCAGGGGGCAATTTTTAGGACCTATATAACTAATGTATAGTGCAAATGTTTTATTTAAGTTCTTTTAACGATAACAGACAGACCTTATATTGGTTAACTGTTATACTTTTATTATTTAATTATTACAATCTAATAAACATTTTGAGACCCGTTAGAACTTTTTGCAATGTGAATTAAACATTTGGCACTATATAGTTCACAAGGCACTTTTTAGGACCTATATAACTAATGTATAGTGCAAATGTTTTGATTGAGTTCTTTTAACGATAACAGACAAACCTTTTATTGGTTAACTGTTATACTTTTATTATTTACTTATTAGACTCTATTAAACATTTTGAGACGCGTTATAATTTTTTGCAGTGTGAATTAAACATTTGGCACCATATAGTTCACAAAGCACTTTTTGGGACCTATATAACTAATGTATAGTACAAATGTTTTAGTTATTTCTTTTAACGATAACAGATAAACCTTTTATTGGTTAAGGGTTATACTTTTATTATTTAATTATTAGACTCTAATAAACATTTTGAGACCCGTTATAACTTTTTGCAATGTGAATTAAACATTTGGCACCATATAGTTCACAAGGCACTTTTTAGGACCTATATAACTAATGTATAGTGCAAATGGTTTAGTTAAATTCTTTTAACGATAACAGACAAACCTTTTATTGGTTAACTGTTATACTTTTTTTATATACTTATTAGACTCTAATAAACATTTTGAGACACGTTAGAACTTTTTGCAATGTGAATTAAACATTTGGAACCATAACGTTTACAAGGCACTTTTTAGGACCTATATAACTAATGTATAGTGCAAATGTTTTAGTTAAGTTCTTTCAACGATAACAGACAAACCTTTTATTGGTTAACTGTTATACTTTTATTATTTACTTATTAGACTCTATTAAACATTTTGAGATCCGTTAGAACTTTTGGGAATTTGAATTAAACATTTGGCACCATATAGTTAAGAAGGCACTTTTTAGGATCTATATAACTAATGTATAGTGCAAATGTTTTAGTTAAGTTCTTTTAACGATAACAGACAAACCTTTTATTGGTTAACTGTTATACTTTTTTTATATACTTATTAGACTCTAATAAACATTTTGAGACCCGTTAGAACTTTTTTCAATGTGAATTAAACATTTGGCATCATATAGTTTACAAGGCACTTTTAAAGACCTATATAACTAATGTATAGTGCAAATGTTTTAGTTATTTCTTTTAACGATAACAGACAAACCTTTTATTGGTTAACTGTTATATTTTTATCATTTACTTATTAGACTCTAATAAACATTTTGAGACCCGTTATAACTTTTTGCAATGTGAATTAAACATTTGGCACCATATAGTTCACAAGGCACTTTTTAGGACCTATATAACTAATGAGTAGTGCATTTTTTGTAGTTAAGTTCTTTTAACGATAACAGACAAACCTTTTATTGGTTGACTGTTCTACTTTTATTACATAGTTATTAAACTCTAATAAACATTTTGAGACGCGTTACAACTTTTGAGAATTTGAATTAAACATTTGGCACCATATAGTTCACAAGTTTTACTTTTGGACCCATATAACCAATGTACAGTGCTTATGTTATAGTTAAGTTCTTTTGACGATAACAGACAAACCTTTTATTGGTTAACTGTTATACTTTAATCATTTATTTATTAGACTGTAATAAACATTTTGAGACGCGTTATAACTTTTTGGAATGTGAATTAAATATTTTGCACCATATAGTTCACAAGGCTGTTTTTAGGACCTATATAACTAAAGTATAGTGCATAAGTTGTAGTTAAGTTCTTTTAAAGATAACAGACCAACCTTTTATTGGTTAACTGTTATACTTTAATTCTTTATTTATTAGACTTTATTAAACATTTTGAGACGCGTTATAACTTTTGGGAATGTGAATTAAACATTTTGCACCATATAGTTCACAAGGCACTTTTTAGGACCTATATAACTAAAGTATAGTCATAGTGCATATGTTGTAGTTAAGTTCTTTTAAAGATAACAGACAGACCTTTTATTGGTTAACTGTTACACTTTAATCATTTATTTATTAGACTCTAATAAACATTTTGAGACGCGTTATTACTTTTGGAATGTGAATTAATCATTTTGCACTATATAGTTCACAAGTGTCATTTTTTGGACCTATATAACTAATGTATAGTGCATAAGTTGTAATTAAGTTCTTTTAACGATAACAGACATACTTTTTATTGGTTAACTGTTATACTTTTATTAATTACTTAGTAGACTCTAGTAAACATTTTGAAACCCGTTAGAAGTTTTTGGAATGTGAATTAAACATTTGGCACCATATTCTTCAGGGGGCAATTTTTAGGACCTATATAACTAATGTATAGTGCAAATGTTTTATTTAAGTTCTTTTAACGATAACAGACAGACCTTATATTGGTTAACTGTTATACTTTTATTATTTAATTATTAGAATCTAATAAACATTTTGAGACCCGTTAGAAGTTTTTGCAAAGTGAATTAAACATTTGGCACTATATAGTTCACAAGGCACTTTTTAGGACCTATATAACTAATGAATAGTGCATTTTTTGTAGTTAAGTTCTTTTAACGATAACAGACAAACCTTTTGTTGGTTGACTGTTCTACTTTTATTACTTAGTTATTAGACTCTAATAAACATTTTGAGACGCGTTACAACTTTTGGGAATTTGAATTAAACATTTGGCATCATATAGTTCACAAGTTTTACTTTTGGACCCATATAACTAATGTACAGTGCTTATGTTATAGTTAAGTTCTTTTGACGATAACAGACAAACCTTTTATTGGTTAACTGTTATACTTTAATCATTTATTTATTAGACTCTAATAAACATTTTGAGACGCGTTAGAACTTTTTGGAATGTGAATTAAATATTTTGCACCATATAGTTCACAAGGCTGTTTTTAGGACCTATATAACTAAAGTATAGTGCATAAGTTGTAGTTAAGTTCTTTTAAAGATAACAGACCAACCTTTTATTGGTTAACTGTTATACTTTAATTCTTTATTTATTAGACTTTATTGAACATTTTGAGACGCGTTATAACTTTTGGGAATGTGAATTAAACATTTTGCACCATATAGTTCACAAGGCACTTTTTAGGACCTATATAACTAATGTATAGTGCATATGTTTTATTTAAGTTCTTTTAACGATAACAGACAGACCTTTTATTGGTTAACTGTTATACTTTTATTATTTAATTATTAGAATCTAATAAACATTTTGAGACCCGTTATAACTTTTTGCAATGTGAATTAAACATTTGGCACCATATAGTTCACAAGGCACTTTTTAGGACCTATATAACTAATGTATAGTGCAAATGGTTTAGTTAAGTTCTTTTAACGATAACAGACAAACCTTTTATTGGTTAACTGTTATACTTTTATTATTTACTTATTAGACTCTAATAAACATTTTGAGACCCGTTATATCTTTTTTCAATGTGAATTAAACATTTGGCACCATATAGTTCACAAGGCACTTTTTAGGACCTATATAACTAATGAATAGTGCATTTTTTGTAGTTAAGTTCTTTTAACGATAACAGACAAACCTTTTATTGGTTGACTGTTCTACTTTTATTACTTAGTTATTAGACTCTAATAAACATTTTGAGACGCGTTAGAACTTTTGGGAATGTGAATTAAACATTTTGTACCATATAGATCACAAGGCAATTTTTAGGACCTATATAACTAATGTATAGTGCATATGTTGTAGTTAAGTTCTTTTAACGATAACAGACAAACCTTTTATTGGTTAACTGTTATACTTTTATTATTTACTTATTAGACTCTAATAAACATTTTGAGACGCGTAAGAACTTTTGGGAATTTGAATTAAACATTTTGCACCATATAGTTCACAAGTTTTACTTTTGGACCCATATAACTAATGTATAGTGCATATGTTATAGTTAAGTTCTTTTGACGATAACAGACAAACCTTTTATTGGTTAACTGTTATACTTTAATCATTTATTTGTTAGACTGTAATAAACATTTTGAGACGCGTTAGAACTTTTTGGAATGTGAATTAAAGATTTTGCACCATATAGTTCACAAGGCTGTTTTTAAGACCTATATAACTAAAGTATAGTGCATAAGTTGTAGTTAAGTTCTTTTAAAGATAACAGACCAACCTTTTATTGGTTAATTGTTATACTTTAATTCTTTATTTATTAGACTTTAATAAACATTTTGAGACGCGTTATAATTTTTGGGAATGTGAATTGCACATTTGGCACCATATAGTTCACAAGTCTCTTTTTAGGACCTATATAACTAAAGTATAGTCATAGTGCATATGTTGTAGTTAAGTTCTTTTAAAGATAACAGACAGACCTTTTATTGGTTAACTGTTATACTTTAATCATTTATTTATTAGACTCTAATAAACATTTTGAGTCGCGTTATTACTTTTGGAATGTGAATTAATCATTTTGCACCATATAGTTCACAAGTGTCATTTTTTGGACCTATATAACTAATGTATAGTGCATAAGTTGTAATTAAGTTCTTTTAACGATAACAAACATACTTTTTATTGGTTAACTGTTATACTTTTATTAATTACTTAGTAGACTCTAGTAAACATTTTGAAACCCGTTATAACTTTTGGGAATGTGAATTAAACATTTGGCACCATATAGTTAAGAAGGCACTTTTTAGGATCTATATAACTAATGTATAGTGCAAATGTTTTAGTTAAGTTCTTTTAACGATAACAGACAAACCTTTTATTGGTTAACTGTTATACTTTTTTTATATACTTATTAGAATCTAATAAACATTTTGAGACCCGTTAGAACTTTTTTCAATGTGAATTAAACATTTGGCACCATATAGTTTACAAGGCACTTTTTAGGACCTATATAACTAATGTATAGTGCAAATGTTTTAGTTATTTCTTTTAACGATAACAGACAAACCTTTTATTGGTTAACTGTTATACTTTTATTATTTACTTATTAGACTCTAATAAACATTTTGAGACCCGTTATAACTTTTTGCAATGTGAATTAAACATTTGGCACTATATAGTTCACAAGGCACTTTTTAGGATCTATATAACTAATGAATAGTGCATTTTTTGTAGTTAAGTTCTTTTAACGATAACAGACAAACCTTTTATTGGTTGACTGTTCTACTTTTATAACTTAGTTATTAGACTCTAATAAACATTTTGAGACGCGTTACAACTTTTGGGAATTTGAATTATACATTTGGCACCATATAGTTCACAAGTTTTACTTTTGGACCCATATAACTAATGTACAGTGCTTATGTTGAAGTTAAGTTCTTTTGACGATAACAGACAAACCTTTTATTGGTTAACTGTTATACTTTAATCATTTATTTATTAGACTGTAATAAACATTTTGAGACGCGTTAGAACTTTTTGGAATGTGAATTAAATATTTTGCACCATATAGTTCACAAGGCTGTTTTTAGGACCTATATAACTAAAGTATAGTGCATAAGTTGTAGTTAAGTTCTTTTAAAGATAACAGACCAACCTTTTATTGGTTAACTGTTATACTTTAATTCTTTATTTATTAGACTTTATTAAACATTTTGAGACGCGTTATAACTTTTGGGAATGTGAATTAAACATTTTGCACCATATAGTTCACAAGGCACTTTTTAGGACCTATATAACTAAAGTATAATCATAGTGCATATGTTGTAGTTAAGTTCTTTTAAAGATAACAGACAAACCTTTTATTGGTTAACTGTTATACTTTTATTATTTACTTATTAAACTCTAATAAACATTTTGAGACCCGTTATAACTTTTTGCAATGTGAATTAAACATTTTGCACCATATAGTTCACAAGGCTCTTTTTAGGACCTATATAACTAAAGTATAGTCATAGTGCATATGTTGTAGTTAAGTTCTTTTAAAGATAACAGACAGACCTTTTATTGGTTAACTGTTATACTTTAATCATTTATTTATTAGACTGTAATAAACATTTTGAGACGCGTTATTACTTTTGGAATGTGAATTAATCATTTTGCACCATATAGTTCACAAGTGTCATTTTTTGGACCTATATAACTAATGTATAGTGCATAAGTTGTAATTAAGTTCTTTTAACGATAACAGACATACTTTTTATTGGTTAACTGTTATACTTTTATTAATTACTTAGTAGACTCTAGTAAACATTTTGAAACCCGTTAGAAGTTTTTGGAATGTGAATTAAACATTTGGCACCATATTCTTCAGGGGGCAATTTTTAGGACCTATATAACTAATGTATAGTGCAAATGTTTTATTTAAGTTCTTTTAACGATAACAGACAGACCTTATATTGGTTAACTGTTATACTTTTATTATTTAATTATTAGAATCTAATAAACATTTTGAGACCCGTTAGAACTTTTTGCAATGTGAATTAAACATTTGGCACTATATAGTTCACAAGGCACATTTTAGGACCTATATAACTAATGAATAGTGCATTTTTTGTAGTTAAGTTCTTTTAACGATAACAGACAAACCTTTTGTTGGTTGACTGTTCTACTTTTATTAATTACTTAGTAGACTCTAATAAACATTTTGAGACGCGTTACAACTTTTGGGAATTTGAATTAAACATTTGGCACCATATAGTTCACAAGTTTTACTTTTGGACCCATATAACTATTGTACAGTGCTTATGTTATAGTTAAGTTCTTTTGACGATAACAGACAAACCTTTTATTGGTTAACTGTTATACTTTAATCATTTATTTATTAGACTGTAATAAACATTTTGAGACGCGTTAGAACTTTTTGGAATGTGAATTAAATATTTTGCACCATATAGTTCACAAGGCTGTTTTTAGGACCTATATAACTAAAGTATAGTGCATAAGTTGTAGTTAAGTTCTTTTAAAGATAACAGACCAACCTTTTATTGGTTAACTGTTATACTTTAATTCTTTATTTATTAGACTTTATTAAACATTTTGAGACGCGTTATAACTTTTGGGAATGTGAATTAAACATTTTGCACCATATAGTTCACAAGGCACTTTTTAGGACCTATATAACTAATGTATAGTGCATATGTTTTATTTAAGTTCTTTTAACGATAACAGACAGACCTTTTATTGGTTAACTGTTATACTTTTATTATTTAATTATTAGAATCTAATAAACATTTTGAGACCCGTTAGAACTTTTTGCAGTGTGAATTAAACATTTGGCACCATATAATTCACAAAGCACTTTTTAGGACCTATATAACTAATGTATAGTACAAATGTTTTAGTTATTTCTTTTAACGATAACAGACAAACCTTTTATTGGTTAAAGATTATACTTTTATTATTTACTTATTAGACTCTAATAAACATTTTGAGACCCGTTATAACTTTTTGCAATGTGAATTAAACATTTGGCACCATATAGTTCACAAGGCACTTTTTAGGACCTATATAACTAATGTATAGTGCAAATGGTTTAGTTAAGTTCTTTTAACGATAACAGACAAACCTTTTATTGGTTAACTGTTATACTTTTATTATTTACTTATTAGACTCTAATAAACATTTTGAGACCCGTTATATCTTTTTTCAATGTGAATTAAACATTTGGCACCATATAGTTCACAAGGCACTTTTTAGGACCTATATAACTAATGAATAGTGCATTTTTTGTAGTTAAGTTCTTTTAACGATAACAGACAAACCTTTTATTGGTTGACTGTTCTACTTTTATTACTTAGTTATTAGACTCTAATAAACACTTTGAGACGCGTTACAACTTTTGGGAATGTGAATTAAACATTTTGTACCATATAGATCACAAGGCAATTTTTAGGACCTATATAACTAATGTATAGTGCATATGTTGTAGTTAAGTTCTTTTAACGATAACAGACAAACCTTTTATTGGTTAACTGTTATACTTTTATTATTTACTTATTAGACTCTAATAAACATTTTGAGACGCGTAAGAACTTTTGGGAATTTGAATTAAACATTTTGCACCATATAGTTCACAAGTTTTACTTTTGGACCCATATAACTAATGTATAGTGAATATGTTATAGTTAAGTTCTTTTGACGATAACAGACAAACCTTTTATTGGTTAACTGTTATACTTTAATCATTTATTTGTTAGACTGTAATAAACATTTTGAGACCCGTTAGAACTTTTTGGAATGTGAATTAAAGATTTTGCACCATATAGTTCACAAGGCTGTTTTTAAGACCTATATAACTAAAGTATAGTGCATAAGTTGTAGTTAAGTTCTTTTAAAGATAACAGACCAACCTTTTATTGGTTAACTGTTATACTTTAATTCTTTATTTATTAGACTTTAATAAACATTTTGAGACGCGTTATAATTTTTGGGAATGTGAATTAAACATTTTGCACCATATAGTTCACAAGGCTCTTTTTAGGACCTATATAACTAAAGTATAGTCATAGTGCATATGTTGTAGTTAAGTTCTTTTAAAGATAACAGACAGACCTTTTATTGGTTAACTGTTATATTTTAATCATTTATTTATTAGACTCTAATAAACATTTTGAGTCGCGTTATTACTTTTGGAATGTGAATTAATCATTTTGCACCATATAGTTCACAAGTGTCATTTTTTGGACCTATATAACTAATGTATAGTGCATAAGTTGTAATTAAGTTCTTTTAACGATAACAGACATACTTTTTATTGGTTAACTGTTATACTTTTATTAATTACTTAGTAGACTCTAGTAAACATTTTGAAACCCGTTAGAAGTTTTTGGAATGTGAATTAAACATTTGGCACCATATTCTTCAGGGGGCAATTTTTAGGACCTATATAACTAATGTATAGTGCAAATGTTTTATTTAAGTTCTTTTAACGATAACAGACAGACCTTATATTGGTTAACTGTTATACTTTTATTATTTAATTATTAGAATCTAATAAACATTTTGAGACCCGTTAGAACTTTTTGCAATGTGAATTAAACATTTGGCACTATATAGTTCACAAGGCACTTTTTAGGACCTATATAACTAATGAATAGTGCATTTTTTGTAGTTAAGTTCTTTTAACGATAACAGACAAACCTTTTGTTGGTTGACTGTTCTACTTTTATTACTTAGTTATTAGACTCTAATAAACATTTTGAGACGCGTTAGAACTTTTGGGAATTTGAATTAAACATTTGGCACCATATAGTTCACAAGTTTTACTTTTGGACCCATATAACTAATGTACAGTGCTTATGTTATAGTTAAGTTCTTTTGACGATAACAGACAAACCTTTTATTGGTTAACTGTTATACTTTAATCATTTATTTATTAGACTGTAATAAACATTTTGAGACGCGTTAGAACTTTTTGGAATGTGAATTAAATATTTTGCACCATATAGTTCACAAGGCTGTTTTTAGGACCTATATAACTAAAGTATAGTGCATAAGTTGTAGTTAAGTTCTTTTAAAGATAACAGACCAACCTTTTATTGGTTAACTGTTATACTTTAATTCTTTATTTATTAGACTTTATTAAACATTTTGAGACGCGTTATAACTTTTGGGAATGTGAATTAAACATTTTGCACCATATAGTTCACAAGGCACTTTTTAGGACCTATATAACTAATGTATAGTGCATATGTTTTATTTAAGTTCTTTTAACGATAACAGACAGACCTTTTATTGGTTAACTGTTATACTTTTATTATTTAATTATTAGAATCTAATAAACATTTTGAGACCCGTTAGAACTTTTTGCAGTGTGAATTAAACTTTTGGCACCATATAGTTCACAAAGCACTTTTTAGGACCTATATAACTAATGTATAGTACAAATGTTTTAGTTATTTCTTTTAACGATAACAGACAAACCTTTTATTGGTTAAAGGTTATACTTTTATTATTTACATATTAGACTCTAATAAACATTTTGAGACCCGTTATAACTTTTTGCAATGTGAATTAAACATTTGGCACCATATAGTTCACAAGGCACTTTTTAGGACCTATATAACTAATGTATAGTGCAAATGGTTTAGTTAAGTTCTTTTAACGATAACAGACAAACCTTTTATTGGTTAACTGTTATACTTTTATTATTTACTTATTAGACTCTAATAAACATTTTGAGACCCGTTATATCTTTTTTCAATGTGAATTAAACATTTGGCACCATATAGTTCACAAGGCACTTTTTAGGACCTATATAACTAATGAATAGTGCATTTTTTGTAGTTAAGTTCTTTTAACGATAACAGACAAACCTTTTATTGGTTGACTGTTCTACTTTTATTACTTAGTTATTAGACTCTAATAAACATTTTGAGACGCGTTACAACTTTTGGGAATGTGAATTAAACATTTTGTACCATATAGATCACAAGGCAATTTTTAGGACCTATATAACTAATGTATAGTGCATATGTTGTAGTTAAGTTCTTTTAACGATAACAGACAAACCTTTTATTGGTTAACTGTTATACTTTTATTATTTACTTATTAGACTCTAATAAACATTTTGAGACGCGTAAGAACTTTTGGGAATTTGAATTAAACATTTTGCACCATATAGTTCACAAGTTTTACTTTTGGACCCATATAACTAATGTATAGTGAATATGTTATAGTTAAGTTCTTTTGACGATAACAGACAAACCTTTTATTGGTTAACTGTTATACTTTAATCATTTATTTGTTAGACTGTAATAAACATTTTGAGACCCGTTAGAACTTTTTGGAATGTGAATTAAAGATTTTGCACCATATAGTTCACAAGGCTGTTTTTAAGACCTATATAACTAAAGTATAGTGCATAAGTTGTAGTTAAGTTCTTTTAAAGATAACAGACCAACCTTTTATTGGTTAACTGTTATACTTTAATTCTTTATTTATTAGACTTTAATAAACATTTTGAGACGCGTTATAATTTTTGGGAATGTGAATTAAACATTTTGCACCATATAGTTCACAAGGCTCTTTTTAGGACCTATATAACTAAAGTATAGTCATAGTGCATATGTTGTAGTTAAGTTCTTTTAAAGATAACAGACAGACCTTTTATTGGTTAACTGTTATACTTTAATCATTTATTTATTAGACTCTAATAAACATTTTGAGTCGCGTTATTACTTTTGGAATGTGAATTAATCATTTTGCACCATATAGTTCACAAGTGTCATTTTTTGGACCTATATAACTAATGTATAGTGCATAAGTTGTAATTAAGTTCTTTTAACGATAACAGACATACTTTTTATTGGTTAACTGTTATACATTTATTAATTACTTAGTAGACTCTAGTAAACATTTTGAAACCCGTTAGAAGTTTTTGGAATGTGAATTAAACATTTGGCACCATATACTTCAGGGGGCACTTTTTAGGACCTATATAACTAAATTATAGTGCATAAGTTGTAGTTAAGTTCTTTTAACGATAACAGACCAACCTTTTATTGGTTAACTGTTATACTTTTATTATTTAATTATTACAATCTTATAAACATTTTGAGACCTGTTAGAACTTTTTGCAATGTGAATTAAACATTTGGCACTATATAGTTCACAAGGCACTTTTTAGGATCTATATAACTAATGTATAGTGCAAATGTTTTAATTAAGTTCTTTTAACGATAACAGACAAACCTTTTATTGGTTAACTGTTATACTTTTATTATTTACTTATTAGACTCTATTAAACATTTTGAGACGCGTTATAGATTTTTGCAGTGTGAATTAAACATTTGGCACCATATAGTTCACAAAGCACTTTTTTGGCCCTATATAACTAATGTATAGTACAAATGTTTTAGTTATTTCTTTTAACGATAACAGACAAACCTTTTATTGGTTAAGGGTTATACTTTTATTATTTACTTCTTAGACTCTAATAAACATTTTGAGACCCGTTATAACTTTTTGCAATGTGAATTAAACATTTGGCACCATATAGTTCACAAGGCACTTTTTAGGACCTATATAACTAATGTATAGTGGAAATGGTTTAGTTAAGTTCTTTTAACGATAACAGACAAACCTTTTATTGGTTAACTGTTATACTTTTATTATTTACTTATTAGACTCTATTAAACATTTTGAAACGCGTTATAATTTTTTGCAGTGTGAATTAAACATTTGGCACCATATAGTTCACAAAGCACTTTTTAGGACCTATATAACTAATGTATAGTACGAAGGTTTTAGTTATTTCTTTTAACGATAACAGACAAACCTTTTATTGGTTAACTGTTATACTTTTATTATTTAATTATTAGACTCTAATAAACATTTTGAGACCCGTTATAACTTTTTGCAATGTGAATTAAACATTTTGTACCATATAGTTCACAAGGCAATTTTTAGGACCTATATAACTAATGTATAGTGCATATGTTGTAGTTAAGTTCTTTTAACGATAACAGACAAACCTTTTATTGGTTAACTGTTATACTTTTATTATTTACTTATTAGACTCTAATAAACATATTGAGACGCGTTAGAACTTTTGGGAATTTGAATTAAACATTTTGCACCATATAGTTCACAAGTTTTACTTTTGGACCCATATAACTAATGTACAGTGCATATGTTATAGTTAAGTTCTTTTGACGATAACATACAAACCTTTTATTGGTTAACTGTTATACTTTAATCATTTATTTATTAGACTGTAATAAACATTTTGAGACGCTTTAGAACTTTTTGGAATGTGAATTAAATATTTTGCACCATATAGTTCACAAGGCCTTTTTTAGGACCTATATAACTAAAGTATAGTGCATAAGTTGTAGTTAAGTTCTTTTAAAGATAACAGACAAACCTTTTATTGGTTAACTGTTATACTTTTATTATTTACTTATTAGACTCTAATAAACAATTTGGGACCCGTTAGAACTTTTTGCAATGTGAATTAAACATTTGGCACCATATAGTTCAGAAGGCACTTTTTAGGACCTATATAACTAATGTATAGTGCAAATGTTTTATTTAAGTTCTTTTAACGAGAACAGACAAATATTTTATTGGTTAACTGTTATACTTTTATTATTTACTTATTAGACTCTAATAAACATTTTGAGACCCGTTATATCTTTTTTCAATGTGAATTAAACATTTGGCACGATATCGTTCAGAGTGCACTTTTTAGGACTTATATAACTAATGTATAGTGCAAATGTATTAGTTAAGTTCTTTTAACGATAACAGACAAACCTTTTATTGGTTAACTGTTTTAATTTTATTATTTACTTATTAGACACTAATAAACATTTTAAGACCCGTTATAACTTTTTGCAATGTGAATTAAACATTTGGCACCATATAGTTCACAAGGCACTTTTTAGGACCTATATAACTAATGAATAGTGCATATGTTGTAGTTAAGTTCTTTCAACGATAACAGACAAACCTTGTATTGGTTGACTGTTCTACTTTTATTACTTAGTTATTAGACTCTAATAAACATTTTGAGACGCGTTACAACTTTTGGGAATGTGAATTAAACATTTTGTACCATATAGTTCACAAGGCAATTTTTAGGACCTATATAACTAATGTATAGTGCATATGTTGTAGTTAAGTTCTTTTAACGATAACAGACAAACCTTTTATTGGTTAACTGTTATACTTTTATTATTTACTTATTAGACTCTAATAAACATATTGAGACGCGTTAGAACTTTTGGGAATTTGAATTAAACATTTGGCACCATATAGTTCACAAGTTTTACTTTTGGACCCATATAACTAATGTACAGTGCATATGTTATAGTTAAGTTCTTTTGACGATAACATACAAACCTTTTATTGGTTAACTGTTATACTTTAATCATTTATTTATTAGACTGTAATAAACATTTTGAGACGCGTTAGAACTTTTTGCAATGTGAATTAAATATTTTGCACCATATAGTTCACAAGGCTGTTTTTAGGACCTATATAACTAAAGTATAGTGCATAAGTTGTAGTTAAGTTCTTTTAAAGATAACAGACCAACCTTTTATTGGTTAACTGTTATACTTTAATTCTTTATTTATTAGACTTTATTAAACATTTTGAGACGCGTTATAACTTTTGGGAATGTGAATTAAACATTTTGCACCATATAGTTCACAAGGCCCTTTTTAGGACCTATATAACTAAAGTATAGTCATAGTGCATATGTTGTAGTTAAGTTCTTTTAAAGATAACAGACAGACCTTTTATTGGTTAACTGTTATACTTTTATTATTTAATTATTAGACTCTAATAAACATTTTGAGACGCGTTATTACTTTTGGAATGTGAATTAATCATTTTACACCATATAGTTCACAAGTGTCATTTTTTGGACCTATATAACTAATGTATAGTGCATAAGTTGTAATTAAGTTCTTTTAACGATAACAGACATACTTTTTATTGGTTAACTGTTATACTTTTATTAATTACTTAGTAGACTCTAGTAAACATTTTGAAACCCGTTAGAAGTTTTTGGAATGTGAATTAAACATTTGGCACTATATACTTCAGGGGGCACTTTTTAGGACCTATATAACTAATGTATAGTGCAAATGTTTTATTTAAGTTCTTTTAACGATAACAGACAGACCTTTTATTGGTTAACTGTTATACTTTTATTATTTAATTATTAGAATCTAATAAACATTTTGAGACCCGTTAGAACTTTTTGCAATGTGAATTAAACATTTGGCACTATATAGTTCACAAGGCACTTTTTAGGACCTATATAACTAATGTATAGTGCAAATGTTTTAGTTAAGTTCTTTTAACGATAACAGACAAACCTTTTATTGGTTAAGGGTTATACTTTTATTATTTACTTATTAGACTCTAATAAACATTTTGAGACCCGTTATATCTTTTTGCAATGTGAATTAAACATTTGGCACCATATAGTTCACAAGGCACTTTTTAGGACCTATATAATTAATGTATAGTGCAAATGGTTTAGTTAAGTTCTTTTAACGATAACAGACAAACCTTTTATTGGTTAACTGTTATACGTTTATTATTTACTTATTAGACTCTAATAAACATTTTGAGACCCGTAAAAGTTTTTGCAAAGTGAATTAAACATTTGGCACCATATAGTTCACAAGGCACTTTTTAGGACCTATATAACTAATGAATAGTGCATTTTTTGTAGTTAAATTCTTTTAACGATAACAGACAAACCTTTTATTGGTTGACTGTTCTACTTTGATTACTTAGTTATTAGACTCTAATAAACATTTTGAGACGCGTTCCAACTTTTGGGAATGTGAATTAAACATTTTGTACCATATAGATCACAAGGCAATTTTTAGGACCTATATAACTAATGTATAGTGCATATGTTGTAGTTAAGTTCTTTTAACGATAACAGACAAACCTTTTATTGGTTAACTGTTATACTTTTATTATTTACTTATTAGACTCTAATAAACATTTTGAGACCCGTTATATCTTTTGTCAATGTGAATTAAACATTTGGCACCATATAGTTTACAAGGCACTTTTTAGGACCTATATAACTAATGTATAGTGCAAATGTTTTAGTTAATTTCTTTTAACGATAACAGACAAACCTTTTATTGGTTAACTGTTATACTTTTATTATTTACTTATTAGACTCTAATAAACATTTTGAGACCCGTTATAACTTTTTGCAATATGAATTAATCATTTGGCACCATATAGTTCACAAGGCACTTTTTAGGACCTATATAACTAATGAATAGTGCATTTTTTGTAGTTAAGTTCTTTTAACGATAACAGACAAACCTTTTATTGGTTGACTGTTCTACTTTTATTACTTAGTTATTAGACTCTAATAAACATTTTGAGACGCGTTACAACTTTTGGGAATGTGAATTAAACATTTTGTACCATATAGTTCACAAGGCAATTTTTAGGACCTATATAACTAATGTATAGTGCATATGTTGTAGTTAAGTTCTTTTAACGATAACAGACAAACCTTTTATTGGTTAACTGTTATACTTTTATTATTTAATTATTAGACTCTATTAAACATTTTGAGACGCGTTATAATTTTTTGCAGTGTGAATTAAACATTTGGCACCATATAGTTCACAAAGCACTTTTTAGGACCTATATAACTAATGTATAGTACAAATGTTTTAGTTATTTCTTTTAACGATAACAGACAAACCTTTTATTGGTTAAGGGTTATACTTTTATTATTTACTTATTAGACTCTAATAAACATTTTGAGACCCGTTATAACTTTTTGCAATGTGAATTAAACATTTGGCACCATATAGTTCACAAGGCACTTTTTAGGACCTATATAACTAATGTATAGTGCAAATGGTTTAGTTAAGTTCTTTTAACGATAACAGACAAACCTTTTATTGGTTAACTGTTATACGTTTATTATTTACTTATTAGACTCTAATAAACATTTTGAGACCCGTTAGAAGTTTTTGCAAAGTGAATTAAACATTTGGCACCATATAGTTCACAAGGCACTTTTTAGGACCTATATAACTAATGAATAGTGCATTTTTTGTAGTTAAGTTCTTTTAACGATAACAGACAAACCTTTTATTGGTTGACTGTTCTACTTTGATTACTTAGTTATTAGACTCTAATAAACATTTTGAGACGCGTTACAACTTTTGGGAATGTGAATTAAACATTTTGTACCATATAGATCACAAGGCAATTTTTAGGACCTATATAACTAATGTATAGTGCATATGTTGTAGTTAAGTTCTTTTTACGATAACAGACAAACCTTTTATTGGTTAACTGTTATACTTTTATTATTTACTTATTAGACTCTAATAAACATTTTGAGACGCGTTAGAACTTTTGGGAATTTGAATTAAACATTTTGCACCATATAGTTCACAAGTTTTACTTTTGGACCCAAATAACTAATGTATAATGCATATGTTACAGTTAAGTTCTTTTGACGATAACAGACAAACCTTTTATTGGTTAACTGTTATACTTTAATCATTTATTTATTAGACTGTAATAAACATTTTGAGACGCGTTAGAACTTTAAGGAATGTGAATTAAAGATTTTGCACCATATAGTTCACAAGGCTGTTTTTAAGACCTATATAACTAAAGTATAATGCATAAGTTGTAGTTAAGTTCTTTTAAAGATAACAGACCAACCTTTTATTGGTTAACTGTTATACTTTAATTCTTTATTTATTAGACTTTAATAAACATTTTGAGACGCGTAATAATTTTTGGGAATGTGAATTAAACATTTGGCACCATATAGTTCAGAAGGCACTTTTTAGGATCTATATAACTAATGTATAGTGCAAATGTTTTAGTTAAGTTCTTTTAACGATAACAGACAAATCTTTTATTGGTTAACTGTTATACTTTTATTATTTACTTATTAGACTCTAATAAACATTTTGAGACCCGTTTTATCTTTTTTCAAAGTGAATTAAACATTTGGCACCATATAGTTTACAAGGCACTTTTTAGGACTTATATAACTAATGTATAGTGCAAATGTTTTAGTTAATTTCTTTTAACGATAACAGACAAACCTTTTATTGGTTAACTGTTATACTTTTATTATTTACTTATTAGACTCTAATAAACATTTTGAGACCCGTTATAACTTTTTGCAATGTGAATTAAACATTTGGCACCATAACGTTCACAAGGCACTTTTTAGGACCTATATAACTAATGAATAGTGCATAAGTTGTAATTAAGTTCTTTTAACGATAACAGACATACTTTTTATTGGTTAACTGTTATACTTTTATTAATTACTTAGTAGACTCTAGTAAACATTTTGAAACCCGTTAGAAGTTTTTGGAATGTGAATTAAACATTTGGCACTATATACTTCAGGGGGCACTTTTTAGGACCTATATAACTAATGTATATTGCAAATGTTTTATTTAAGTTCTTTTAACGATAACAGACAGACCTTTTATTGGTTAACTGTTATACTTTTATTATTTACTTATTAGAATCTAATAAACATTTTGAGACCCGTTAGAACTTTTTGCAATGTGAATTAAACATTTGGCACTATATAGTTCACAAGGCACTTTTTAGGACCTATATAACTAATGTATAGTGCAAATGTTTTAGTTAAGTTCTTTTAACGATAACAGACAAACCTTTTATTGGTTAACTGTTATACTTTTATTATTTAATTATTAGACTCTATTAAACATTTTGAGACGCGTTATAATTTTTTGCAGTGTGAATTAAACATTTGGCACCATATAGTTCACAAAGCACTTTTTAGGACCTATATAACTAATGTATAGTACAAATGTTTTAGTTATTTCTTTTAACGATAACAGACAAACCTTTTATTGGTTAAGGGTTATTCTTTTATTATTTACTTATTAGACTCTAATAAACATTTTGAGACCCGTTATAACTTTTTGCAATGTGAATTAAACATTTGGCACCATATAGTTCACAAGGCACTTTTTAGGACCTATATAACTAATGTATAGTGCAAATGGTTTAGTTAAGTTCTTTTAACGATAACAGACAAACCTTTTATTGGTTAACTGTTATACGTTTATTATTTACTTATTAGACTCTAATAAACATTTTGAGACCCGTTAGAAGTTTTTGCAATGTGAATTAAACATTTGGCACCATATAGTTCACAAGGCACTTTTTAGGACCTATATAACTAATGAATAGTGCATTTTTTGTAGTTAAGTTCTTTTAACGATAACAGACAAACCTTTTATTGGTTGACTGTTCTACTTTGATTACTTAGTTATTAGACTCTAATAAACATTTTGAGACGCGTTACAACTTTTGGGAATGTGAATTAAACATTTTGTACCATATAGATCACAAGGCAATTTTTAGGACCTATATAACTAATGTATAGTGCATATGTTGTAGTTAAGTTCTTTTAACGATAACAGACAAACCTTTTATTGGTTAACTGTTATACTTTTATTATTTACTTATTAGACTCTAATAAACATTTTGAGACGCGTTAGAACTTTTGGGAATTTGAATTAAACATTTTGCACCATATAGTTCACAAGTTTTACTTTTGGACCCAAATAACTAATGTATAGTGCATATGTTGTAGTTAAGTTCTTTTAACGATAACAGACAAACCTTTTATTGGTTAACTGTTATACTTTAATCATTTATTTATTAGACTGTAATAAACATTTTGAGACGCGTTAGAACTTTTTGGAATGTGAATTAAAGATTTTGCACCATATAGTTCACAAGGCTGTTTTTAAGACCTATATAACTAAAGTATAGTGCATAAGTTGTAGTTAAGTTCTTTTAAAGATAACAGACCAACCTTTTATTGGTTAACTGTTATACTTTAATTCTTTATTTATTAGACTTTAATAAAAATTTTGAGACGCGTTATAATTTTTGGGAATGTGAATTAAACATTTTGCACCATATAGTTCACAAGTCTCTTTTTAGGACCTATATAACTAAAGTATAGTCATAGTGCATATGTTGTAGTTAAGTTCTTTTAAAGATAACAGACAGACCTTTTATTGGTTAACTGTTATACTTTAATCATTTATTTATTAGACTTTAATAAACATTTTGAGTCGCGTTATTACTTTTGGAATGTTTATTAATCATTTTGCACCATATAGTTCACAAGTGTAATTTTTTGGACCTATATAACTAATGTAAAGTGCATAAGTTGTAATTAAGTTCTTTTAACGATAACAGACATACTTTTTTTTGGTTAACTGTTATACTTTTATTAATTACTTAGTAGACTCTAGTAAACATTTTGAAACCCGTTAGAAGTTTTTGGAATGTGAATTAAACATTTAGCACCATATACTTCAAGGGGCACTTTTTAGGATCTATATAACTAATGTATAGTGCAAATGTTTTAATTAAGTTCTTTTAACGATAACAGACAAACCTTTTATTGGTTAACTGTTATACTTTTATTATTTACTTATTAGACTCTATTAAACATTTTGAGACGCGTTATAATTTTTTGCAGTGTGAATTAAACATTTGGCACCATATAGTTCACAAAGCACTTTTTTGGACCTATATAACTATTGTATAGTACAAATGTTTTAGTTATTTCTTTTAACGATAACAGACAAACCTTTTATTAGTTAAGGGTTATACTTTTATTATTTACTTATTAGACTCTAATAAACATTTTGAGACCCGTTAGAACTTTTTGCAATGTGAATTAAACATTTGGCACCATATAGTTCACAAGGCACTTTTTAGGACCTATATAACTAATGTATAATGGAAATGGTTTAGTTAAGTTCTTTTAACGATAACAGACAAACCTTTTATTGGTTAACTGTTATACTTTTATTATTTACTTATTAGACTCTATTAAACATTTTGAAACGCGTTATAATTTTTTGCAGTGTGAATTAAACATTTGGCACCATATAGTTCACAAAGCACTTTTTAGGACCTATATAACTAATGTATAGTACAAATGTTTTAGTTATTTCTTTTAACGATAACAGACAAACCTTTTATTGGTTAACTGTTATACTTTTATTATTTAATTATTAGACTCTAATAAACATTTTGAGACCCGTTATAACTTTTTGCAATGTGAATTAAACATTTGGCACCATATAGTTCACAAGGCACTTTTTAGGACCTATATAACTAATGTATAGTGCAAATGGTTTAGTTAAGTTCTTTTAACGATAACAGACAAACCTTTTATTGGTTAACCCTAGGACTACCACAGGGGTCAATTGACCCTTTTGCAATTTTATTTTTTATTTTAACAAGAAGTGTTTTCTGCTAGGAACCTCAAACTTTTTTACTTTTATTCTTTCTGGGTATTTGACACATGATCAACTCGAAAATCGAAATTTATTTTCAAAACAGGTGTTTTGGATCGAAAAACGGTGAATTACCACAGGGGTCAATTGACCCCTAAGCCGAAAATATTCATTTGTGCAGTTACATTTCGAAACAACTTTTACACACAGGTGTACTACACGTTCCACAAACAAACTTTGAACAGTTAGAACATTGTACCCTTGTTTTGTTTGACTGGCATATTTTACATTTGGTTCTTTTATTGAGTGTTAATTCTTCTTCAGCATGTTCCCGTGTGCGTTTCAGATGAAAAACTTGGGGAACTGTACGTCTTCTGTTTTTCTCTTCTAGGCACAGCTTTTCAGCCAGTTCGATAATAAAATCCCTTCTCTTTTTAATTGTTATTTGCACATCTTTGCATATTACGTATGCATCCAGTGTCACAATGTCCAACAAGTTGAAAAATGCTGCAAGTGGCCATCTTCGTGATGCTGCCTTAGTGTAGTAAGCGCGGAGCATTTCATCAGCGGTATCCACCCCTCCTTACTAGCGTTGTAGTCTAGAATAGCCCTTGGTTTCTTCTTGGCTTTATCATCTACCTCCATAACATTGTGAAGTGAAGAAAGTAGATACACTACTTTATTCTTCTTCGCTTTATAACTGAGAAGCATAATATTTTCTTGGGAATGTGTGAAAACAAATTTTGAAGTGTACAGCGGCGTATTTTTTCCAAGCTGAACATCAGAGGGAATTTCTCGGCGATGGGATCTGATAGTGCCAATAATTGTAGTGTTTCTCTCAAGTAACTTCCTAGCAAGAGCCAATGATGTAAAGAAGTTGTCAGTAGTTACATTGAGCCCACAGTTCTTGTAAGCTTCAATCAACGACAATACCACATGCTCCCCAAGTCCACCTTCCCGGTCTTCTTTTCCAACATAAGGAAAAGCTTGCAAAACGTAGTAGGTCGTAGCATCGCACAACATCCAAAACTTTATACCAAATTTCGCTGGCTTTTGGGGCATGTACTGTATGAATGAGCATCTAAATGTTGATACGAATATAAATTGATACAGAGAGTACAGATATGGTAATTGTATGCAACAACAAGTATATGTAGCCTTACCTTGATCTGCAAGGGAAAAGTTGCTCATCGACTGTAACATGTGAATGAGGAAAATAAGACTTTTGGCAGTTGTCCATCACTGCATTCCACAAATCTCGAATTGCCGCAAACTTGTCAGTTGTCATTTTGTCAAACTTGTCATTTTGTGTTGGAAACTCAGGTGCCCAAATGGTACCATCTCTACTGACTATCTTCTCTTTGTTTGGCAAAGTAGGGACATCATTTTCCGAACTACTTTCTTATTGCACAACATCTTGCTCTATGTCAAACTCTTTGTCAATCTCACGTATGCTTGGTTTTGGCTCATCAAACTCTTCTTCATCTGAGTCTTCATAAACTCGAAGAATTCGAAGAACTTCTTGAGAATTATACCTTCTATCTGCTGTAAACCTAGACATAGTAGATAACTGCACACTACAAATTACAATTTAGCATTTGCCCTAACAGTAGCAACAACGTTAAAGTCTGAAACAAAAACCGGTGTCTGAGACTAATAGCTACAGAATGTCTGTAGAACACAGTAAAGGCCGCTATCTAACGCTCAACTATGAAATTTCAGATACTCGCTGGCTAGGACTGCTGTAAGATTACTGGTATCCTTCAAGCAACTTTACAAGGCTATCAACTAGATTAGTTTCTTGCTGCTTGTTATCAATGACAAATTCCTTGTCTTCCGCAAAGTTTTCGCCGTCAAAAAGTCACTGCATTTATCTCAAAATCACGATAAGCACTTCAAAAAACTAAGCAAATTATTTAAATCCAGAAAACATTGACTTCACACAATGATATTGTTAGTGTGCAAAGCGAAACAATTAAAACAGTGTGAGGTCATAAAAGACAAAGGTCACAATGTCTAATCTAATTTCTATAAAAATATATGAGAAAAATGGTGATATTTCCTTAAAAAGCCTTCATTTTAAACGCAAGGGTCAATTGACCACTTTGGTAATTCTCGAAGTAAAAAATTCTGGTAGTCCTAGGGTTAACTGTTATACTTTTTTTATATACTTATTAGACTCTAATAAACATTTTGAGACACGTTAGAACTTTTTGCAATGTGAATTAAACATTTGGCACCATATAGTTTACAAGGCACTTTTTAGGACCTATATAACTAATGTATAGTGCAAATGTTTTAGTTAAGTTCTTTCAACGATAACAGACAAACCTTTTATTGGTTAACTGTTATACTTTTATTATTTACTTATTAGACTCTAATAAACATTTTGAGACCCGTTATAACTTTTTGCAATGTGAATTAAACATTTGGCACCATATAGTTCAGAAGGCACTTTTTAGGATCTATATAACTAATGTATAGTGCAAATGTTTTAGTTAAGTTCTTTTAACGATAACAGACAAATCTTTTATTGGTTAACTGTTATACTTTTATTATTTACTTATTAGACTCTAATAAACATTTTGAGACCCGTTATATCTTTTTTCAATGTGAATTAAACATTTGGCACCATATAGTTTACAAGGCACTTTTTAGGACCTATATAACTAATGTATAGTGCAAATGTTTTAGTTAAGTTCTTTTAACGATAACAGACAAACCTTTTATTGGTTAACTGTTATACTTTTATTATTTACTTATTTGACTCTAATAAACATTTTGAGACCCGTTATAACTTTTTGCAATGTGAATTAAACATTTGGCACCATATAGTTCACAAGACACTTTTTAGGACCTATATAACTAATGAATAGTGCATTTTTTGTAGTTAAGTTCTTTTAACGATAACAGACAAACCTTTTATTGGTTGACTGTTCTACTTTTATTACTTAGTTATTAGACTCTAATAAACATTTTGAGACGCGTTAGAACTTTTGGGAATGTGAATTAAACATTTTGTACCATATAGTTCACAAGGCAATTTTTAGGACCTATATAACTAATGTATAGTGCATATGTTGTAGTTAAGTTCTTTTAACGATAACAGACAAACCTTTTATTGGATAACTGTTATACTTTTATTATTTACTTATTAGACTCTAATAAACATTTTGAGACGCGTTAGAACTTTTGGGAATTTGAATTAAACATTTGGCACCATATAGTTCACAAGTTTTACTTTTGGACCCATATAACTAATGTACAGTGCATATGTTATAGTTAAGTTTTTTTGACGATAACAGACAAACCTTTTATTGGTTAACTGTTATACTTTAATCAATTATTTATTAGACTGTAATAAACATTTTGAGACGCGTTAGAACTTTTTGGAATGTGAATTAAATATTTTGCACCATATAGTTCACAAGGCTGTTTTTAGGACCTATATAACTAAAGTATAGTGCATAAGTTGTAGATAAGTTCTTTTAAAGATAACAGACCAACCTTTTATTGGTTAACTGTTATACTTTAATTCTTTATTTATTAGACTTTATTAAACATTTTGAGACGCGTTATAACTTTTGGGAATGTGAATTAAACATTTTGCACCATATAGTTCACAAGGCCCTTTTTAGGACCTATATAACTAAAGTATAGTCATAGTGCATATGTTGTAGTTAAGTTCTTTTAAAGATAACAGACAGACCTTTTATTGGTTAACTGTTATACTTTAATCATTTATTTATTAGACTCTAATAAACATTTTGAGACGCGTTATTACTTTTGGAATGTGAATTAATCATTTTACACCATATAGTTCACAAGTGTCATTTTTTGGACCTATATAACTAATGTATAGTGCATAAGTTGTAATTAAGTTCTTTTAACGATAACAGACATACTTTTTATTGGTTAACTGTTATACTTTTATTAATTACTTAGTAGACTCTAGTAAACATTTTGAAACCCGTTAAAAGTTTTTGGAATGTGAATTAAACATTTGGCACTATATACTTCAGGGGGCACTTTTTAGGACCTATATAACTAATGTATAGTGCAAATGTTTTATTTAAGTTCTTTTAACGATAACAGACAGACCTTTTATTGGTTAACTGTTATACTTTTATTATTTAATTATTAGAATCTAATAAACATTTTGAGACCCGTTAGAACTTTTTGCAATGTGAATTAAACATTTGGCATTATATAGTTCACAAGGCACTTTTTAGGACCTATATAACTAATGTATAGTGCAAATGTTTTAGTTAAGTTCTTTTAACGATAACAGACAAACCTTTTATTGGTTAACTGTTATACTTTTATTATTTAATTATTAGACTCTATTAAACATTTTGAGACGCGTTATAACTTTTTGCAGTGTGAATTAAACATTTGGCACCATATAGTTCAAAAAGCACTTTTTAGGACCTATATAACTAATGTATAGTGCAAATGGTTTAGTTAAGTTCTTTTAACGATAACAGACAAACCTTTTATTGGTTAACTGTTATACGTTTATTATTTACTTATTAGACTCTAATAAACATTTTGAGACGCGTTAGAACTTTTGGGAATTTGAATTAAACATTTTGCACCATATAGTTCACAAGTTTTACTTTTGGACCCAAATAACTAATGTATAGTGCATATGTTGTAGTTAAGTTCTTTTAACGATAACAGACAAACCTTTTATTGGTTAACTGTTATACTTTAATCATTTATTTATTAGACTGTAATAAATATTTTGAGACGCGTTAGAACTTTTTGGAATGTGAATTAAAGATTTGGCACCATATAGTTCACAAGGCTGTTTTTAAGACCTATATAACTAAAGTATAGTGCATAAGTTGTAGTTAAGTTCTTTTAAAGATAACAGACCAACCTTTTATTGGTTAACTGTTATACTTTAATTCTTTATTTATTAGACTTTAATAAAAATTTTGAGACGCGTTATAATTTTTGGGAATGTGAATTAAACATTTTGCACCATATAGTTCACAAGTCTCTTTTTAGGACCTATATAACTAAAGTATAGTCATAGTGCATATGTTGTAGTTAAGTTCTTTTAAAGATAACAGACAGACCTTTTATTGGTTAACTGTTATACTTTAATCATTTATTTATTAGACTTTAATAAACATTTTGAGTCGCGTTATTACTTTTGGAATGTTTATTAATCATTTTGCACCATATAGTTCACAAGTGTCATTTTTTGGACCTATATAACTAATGTAAAGTGCATAAGTTGTAATTAAGTTCTTTTAACGATAACAGACATACTTTTTTTTGGTTAACTGTTATACTTTTATTAATTACTTAGTAGACTCTAGTAAACATTTTGAAACCCGTTAGAAGTTTTTGGAATGTGAATTAAACATTTAGCACCATATACTTCAAGGGGCACTTTTTAGGACCCATATAACTAAAGTATAGTGCATAAGTTGTAGTTAAGTTCTTTTAAAGATAACAGACCAACCTTTTATTGGTTAACTGTTATACTTTTATTATTTAATTATTATAATCTAATAAACATTTTGAGACCCGTTAGAACTTTTTGCAATGTGAATTAAACATTTGGCACTATATAGTTCACAAGGCACTTTTTAGGATCTATATAACTAATGTATAGTGCAAATGTTTTAATTAAGTTCTTTTAACGATAAAGACAAACCTTTTATTGGTTAACTGTTATACTTTTATTATTTACTTATTAGACTCTATTAAACATTTTGAGACGCGTTATAATTTTTTGCAGTGTGAATTAAACATTTGGCACCATATAGTTCACAAGGCACTTTTTAGGACCTATATAACTAATGTATAATGGAAATGGTTTAGTTAAGTTCTTTTAACGAAAACAGACAAACCTTTTATTGGTTAACTGTTATACTTTTATTATTTACTTATTAGACTCTATTAAACATTTTGAAACGCGTTATAATTTTTTGCAGTGTGAATTAAACATTTGGCACCATATAGTTCACAAAGCACTTTTTAGGACCTATATAACTAATGTATAGTACAAATGTTTTAGTTATTTCTTTTAACGATAACAGACAAACCTTTTATTGGTTAACTGTTATACTTTTATTATTTACTTATTAGACTCTAATAAACATTTTGAGACCCGTTATAACTTTTTGCAATGTGAATTAAACATTTGGCACCATATAGTTCACAAGGCACTTTTTAGGACCTATATAACTAATGTATAGTGCAAATGGTTTAGTTAAGTTCTTTTAACGATAACAGACAAACCTTTTATTGGTTAACTGTTATACTTTTTTTATATACTTATTAGACTCTAATAAACATTTTGAGACACGTTAGAACTTTTTGCAATGTGAATTAAACATTTGGCACCATATAGTTTACAAGGCACTTTTTAGGACCTATATAACTAATGTATAGTGCAAATGTTTTAGTTAAGTTCTTTCAACGATAACAGACAAACCTTTTATTGGTTAACTGTTATACTTTTATTATTTACTTATTAGACTCTAATAAACATTTTGAGACGCGTTAGAACTTTTGGGAATGTGAATTAAACATTTTGTACCATATAGTTCACAAGGCAATTTTTAGGACCTATATAACTAATGTATAGTGCATATGTTGTAGTTAAGTTCTTTTAACGATAACAGACAAACCTTTTATTGGATAACTGTTATACTTTTATTATTTACTTATTAGACTCTAATAAACATTTTGAGACGCGTTAGAACTTTTGGGAATTTGAATTAAACATTTGGCACCATATAGTTCACAAGTTTTACTTTTGGACCCATATAACTAATGTACAGTGCATATGTTATAGTTAAGTTTTTTTGACGATAACAGACAAACCTTTTATTGGTTAACTGTTATACTTTAATCAATTATTTATTAGACTGTAATAAACATTTTGAGACGCGTTAGAACTTTTTGGAATGTGAATTAAATATTTTGCACCATATAGTTCACAAGGCTGTTTTTAGGACCTATATAACTAAAGTATAGTGCATAAGTTGTAGATAAGTTCTTTTAAAGATAACAGACCAACCTTTTATTGGTTAACTGTTATACTTTAATTCTTTATTTATTAGACTTTATTAAACATTTTGAGACGCGTTATAACTTTTGGGAATGTGAATTAAACATTTTGCACCATATAGTTCACAAGGCCCTTTTTAGGACCTATATAACTAAAGTATAGTCATAGTGCATATGTTGTAGTTAAGTTCTTTTAAAGATAACAGACAGACCTTTTATTGGTTAACTGTTATACTTTAATCATTTATTTATTAGACTCTAATAAACATTTTGAGACGCGTTATTACTTTTGGAATGTGAATTAATCATTTTACACCATATAGTTCACAAGTGTCATTTTTTGGACCTATATAACTAATGTATAGTGCATAAGTTGTAATTAAGTTCTTTTAACGATAACAGACATACTTTTTATTGGTTAACTGTTATACTTTTATTAATTACTTAGTAGACTCTAGTAAACATTTTGAAACCCGTTAAAAGTTTTTGGAATGTGAATTAAACATTTGGCACTATATACTTCAGGGGGCACTTTTTAGGACCTATATAACTAATGTATAGTGCAAATGTTTTATTTAAGTTCTTTTAACGATAACAGACAGACCTTTTATTGGTTAACTGTTATACTTTTATTATTTAATTATTAGAATCTAATAAACATTTTGAGACCCGTTAGAACTTTTTGCAATGTGAATTAAACATTTGGCATTATATAGTTCACAAGGCACTTTTTAGGACCTATATAACTAATGTATAGTGCAAATGTTTTAGTTAAGTTCTTTTAACGATAACAGACAAACCTTTTATTGGTTAACTGTTATACTTTTATTATTTAATTATTAGACTCTATTAAACATTTTGAGACGCGTTATAACTTTTTGCAGTGTGAATTAAACATTTGGCACCATATAGTTCAAAAAGCACTTTTTAGGACCTATATAACTAATGTATAGTGCAAATGGTTTAGTTAAGTTCTTTTAACGATAACAGACAAACCTTTTATTGGTTAACTGTTATACGTTTATTATTTACTTATTAGACTCTAATAAACATTTTGAGACGCGTTAGAACTTTTGGGAATTTGAATTAAACATTTTGCACCATATAGTTCACAAGTTTTACTTTTGGACCCAAATAACTAATGTATAGTGCATATGTTGTAGTTAAGTTCTTTTAACGATAACAGACAAACCTTTTATTGGTTAACTGTTATACTTTAATCATTTATTTATTAGACTGTAATAAATATTTTGAGACGCGTTAGAACTTTTTGGAATGTGAATTAAAGATTTGGCACCATATAGTTCACAAGGCTGTTTTTAAGACCTATATAACTAAAGTATAGTGCATAAGTTGTAGTTAAGTTCTTTTAAAGATAACAGACCAACCTTTTATTGGTTAACTGTTATACTTTAATTCTTTATTTATTAGACTTTAATAAAAATTTTGAGACGCGTTATAATTTTTGGGAATGTGAATTAAACATTTTGCACCATATAGTTCACAAGTCTCTTTTTAGGACCTATATAACTAAAGTATAGTCATAGTGCATATGTTGTAGTTAAGTTCTTTTAAAGATAACAGACAGACCTTTTATTGGTTAACTGTTATACTTTAATCATTTATTTATTAGACTTTAATAAACATTTTGAGTCGCGTTATTACTTTTGGAATGTTTATTAATCATTTTGCACCATATAGTTCACAAGTGTCATTTTTTGGACCTATATAACTAATGTAAAGTGCATAAGTTGTAATTAAGTTCTTTTAACGATAACAGACATACTTTTTTTTGGTTAACTGTTATACTTTTATTAATTACTTAGTAGACTCTAGTAAACATTTTGAAACCCGTTAGAAGTTTTTGGAATGTGAATTAAACATTTAGCACCATATACTTCAAGGGGCACTTTTTAGGACCCATATAACTAAAGTGTAGTGCATAAGTTGTAGTTAAGTTCTTTTAAAGATAACAGACCAACCTTTTATTGGTTAACTGTTATACTTTTATTATTTAATTATTATAATCTAATAAACATTTTGAGACCCGTTAGAACTTTTTGCAATGTGAATTAAACATTTGGCACTATATAGTTCACAAGGCACTTTTTAGGATCTATATAACTAATGTATAGTGCAAATGTTTTAATTAAGTTCTTTTAACGATAAAGACAAACCTTTTATTGGTTAACTGTTATACTTTTATTATTTACTTATTAGACTCTATTAAACATTTTGAGACGCGTTATAATTTTTTGCAGTGTGAATTAAACATTTGGCACCATATAGTTCACAAGGCACTTTTTAGGACCTATATAACTAATGTATAATGAAAATGGTTTAGTTAAGTTCTTTTAACGAAAACAGACAAACCTTTTATTGGTTAACTGTTATACTTTTATTATTTACTTATTAGACTCTATTAAACATTTTGAAACGCGTTATAATTTTTTGCAGTGTGAATTAAACATTTGGCACCATATAGTTCACAAAGCACTTTTTAGGACCTATATAACTAATGTATAGTACAAATGTTTTAGTTATTTCTTTTAACGATAACAGACAAACCTTTTATTGGTTAACTGTTATACTTTTATTATTTACTTATTAGACTCTAATAAACATTTTGAGACCCGTTATAACTTTTTGCAATGTGAATTAAACATTTGGCACCATATAGTTCACAAGGCACTTTTTAGGACCTATATAACTAATGTATAGTGCAAATGGTTTAGTTAAGTTCTTTTAACGATAACAGACAAACCTTTTATTGGTTAACTGTTATACTTTTTTTATATACTTATTAGACTCTAATAAACATTTTGAGACACGTTAGAACTTTTTGCAATGTGAATTAAACATTTGGCACCATATAGTTTACAAGGCACTTTTTAGGACCTATATAACTAATGTATAGTGCAAATGTTTTAGTTAAGTTCTTTCAACGATAACAGACAAACCTTTTATTGGTTAACTGTTATACTTTTATTATTTACTTATTAGACTCTAATAAACATTTTGAGACCCGTTATAACTTTTTGCAATGTGAATTAAACATTTGGCACCATATAGTTCAGAAGGCACTTTTTAGGATCTATATAACTAATGTATAGTGCAAATGTTTTAGTTAAGTTCTTTTAACGATAACAGACAAATCTTTTATTGGTTAACTGTTATACTTTTATTATTTACTTATTAGACTCTAATAAACATTTTGAGACCCGTTATATCTTTTTTCAATGTGAATTAAACATTTGGCACCATATAGTTTACAAGGCACTATTTAGGACCTATATAACTAATGTATAGTGCAAATGTTTTAGTTAATTTCTTTTAACGATAACAGACAAACCTTTTATTGGTTAACTGTTATACTTTTATTATTTACTTATTAGACTCTAATAAACATTTTGAGACCCGTTATAACTTTTTGCAATGTGAATTAAACATTTGGCACCATATAGTTCAGAAGGCACTTTTTAGGACCTATATAACTAATGAATAGTGCATTTTTTGTAGTTAAGTTCTTTTAACGATAACAGACAAACCTTTTATTGGTTGACTGTTCTACTATTATTAATTACTTAGTAGACTCTAGTAAACATTTTGAAACCCGTTAAAAGTTTTTGGAATGTGAATTAAACATTTGGCACTATATACTTCAGGGGGCACTTTTTAGGACCTATATAACTAATGTATAGTGCAAATGTTTTATTTAAGTTCTTTTAACGATAACAGACAGACCTTTTATTGGTTAACTGTTATACTTTTATTATTTAATTATTAGAATCTAATAAACATTTTGAGACCCGTTAGAACTTTTTGCAATGTGAATTAAACATTTGGCATTATATAGTTCACAAGGCACTTTTTAGGACCTATATAACTAATGTATAGTGCAAATGTTTTAGTTAAGTTCTTTTAACGATAACAGACAAACCTTTTATTGGTTAACTGTTATACTTTTATTATTTAATTATTAGACTCTATTAAACATTTTGAGACGCGTTATAACTTTTTGCAGTGTGAATTAAACATTTGGCACCATATAGTTCAAAAAGCCTTTTTTAGGACCTATATAACTAATGTATAGTGCAAATGGTTTAGTTAAGTTCTTTTAACGATAACAGACAAACCTTTTATTGGTTAACTGTTATACGTTTATTATTTACTTATTAGACTCTAATAAACATTTTGAGACGCGTTAGAACTTTTGGGAATTTGAATTAAACATTTTGCACCATATAGTTCACAAGTTTTACATTTGGACCCAAATAACTAATGTATAGTGCATATGTTGTAGTTAAGTTCTTTTAACGATAACAGACAAACCTTTTATTGGTTAACTGTTATACTTTAATCATTTATTTATTAGACTGTAATAAATATTTTGAGACCCGTTAGAACTTTTTGGAATGTGAATTAAAGATTTTGCACCATATAGTTCACAAGGCTGTTTTTAAGACCTATATAACTAAAGTATAGTGCATAAGTTGTAGTTAAGTTCTTTTAAAGATAACAGACCAACCTTTTATTGGTTAACTGTTATACTTTAATTCTTTATTTATTAGACTTTAATAAAAATTTTGAGACGCGTTATAATTTTTGGGAATGTGAATTAAACATTTTGCACCATATAGTTCACAAGTCTCTTTTTAGGACCTATATAACTAAAGTATAGTCATAGTGCATATGTTGTAGTTAAGTTCTTTTAAAGATAACAGACAGACCTTTTATTGGTTAACTGTTATACTTTAATCATTTATTTATTAGACTTTAATAAACATTTTGAGTCGCGTTATTACTTTTGGAATGTTTATTAATCATTTTGCACCATATAGTTCACAAGTGTCATTTTTTGGACCTATATAACTAATGTAAAGTGCATAAGTTGTAATTAAGTTCTTTTAACGATAACAGACATACTTTTTTTTGGTTAACTGTTATACTTTTATTAATTACTTAGTAGACTCTAGTAAACATTTTGAAACCCGTTAGAAGTTTTTGGAATGTGAATTAAACATTTAGCACCATATACTTCAAGGGGCACTTTTTAGGACCCATATAACTAAAGTATAGTGCATAAGTTGTAGTTAAGTTCTTTTAAAGATAACAGACCAACCTTTTATTGGTTAACTGTTATACTTTTATTATTTAATTATTACAATCTAATAAACATTTTGAGACCCGTTAGAACTTTTTGCAATGTGAATTAAACATTTGGCACTATATAGTTCACAAGGCACTTTTTAGGATCTATATAACTAATGTATAGTGCAAATGTTTTATTTAAGTTCTTTTAACGATAACAGACAGACCTTTTATTGGTTAACTGTTATACTTTTATTATTTAATTATTAGAATCTAATAAACATTTTGAGACCCGTTAGAACTTTTTGCAATGTGAATTAAACATTTGGCATTATATAGTTCACAAGGCACTTTTTAGGACCTATATAACTAATGTATAGTGCAAATGTTTTAGTTAAGTTCTTTTAACGATAACAGACAAACCTTTTATTGGTTAACTGTTATACTTTTATTATTTAATTATTAGACTCTATTAAACATTTTGAGACGCGTTATAACTTTTTGCAGTGTGAATTAAACATTTGGCACCATATAGTTCAAAAAGCACTTTTTAGGACCTATATAACTAATGTATAGTGCAAATGGTTTAGTTAAGTTCTTTTAACGATAACAGACAAACCTTTTATTGGTTAACTGTTATACGTTTATTATTTACTTATTAGACTCTAATAAACATTTTGAGACGCGTTAGAACTTTTGGGAATTTGAATTAAACATTTTGCACCATATAGTTCACAAGTTTTACTTTTGGACCCAAATAACTAATGTATAGTGCATATGTTGTAGTTAAGTTCTTTTAACGATAACAGACAAACCTTTTATTGGTTAACTGTTATACTTTAATCATTTATTTATTAGACTGTAAAAAATATTTTGAGACGCGTTAGAACTTTTTGGAATGTGAATTAAAGATTTTGCACCATATAGTTCACAAGGCTGTTTTTAAGACCTATATAACTAAAGTATAGTGCATAAGTTGTAGTTAAGTTCTTTTAAAGATAACAGACCAACCTTTTATTGGTTAACTGTTATACTTTAATTCTTTATTTATTAGACTTTAATAAAAATTTTGAGACGCGTTATAATTTTTGGGAATGTGAATTAAACATTTTGCACCATATAGTTCACAAGTCTCTTTTTAGGACCTATATAACTAAAGTATAGTCATAGTGCATATGTTGTAGTTAAGTTCTTTTAAAGATAACAGACAGACCTTTTATTGGTTAACTGTTATACTTTAATCATTTATTTATTAGACTTTAATAAACATTTTGAGTCGCGTTATTACTTTTGGAATGTTTATTAATCATTTTGCACCATATAGTTCACAAGTGTCATTTTTTGGACCTATATAACTAATGTAAAGTGCATAAGTTGTAATTAAGTTCTTTTAACGATAACAGACATACTTTTTTTTGGTTAACTGTTATACTTTTATTAATTACTTAGTAGACTCTAGTAAACATTTTGAAACCCGTTAGAAGTTTTTGGAATGTGAATTAAACATTTAGCACCATATACTTCAAGGGGCACTTTTTAGGACCCATATAACTAAAGTATAGTGCATAAGTTGTAGTTAAGTTCTTTTAAAGATAACAGACCAACCTTTTATTGGTTAACTGTTATACTTTTATTATTTAATTATTACAATCTAATAAACATTTTGAGACCCGTTAGAACTTTTTGCAATGTGAATTAAACATTTGGCACTATATAGTTCACAAGGCACTTTTTAGGATCTATATAACTAATGTATAGTGCAAATGTTTTATTTAAGTTCTTTTAACGATAACAGACAGACCTTTTATTGGTTAACTGTTATACTTTTATTATTTAATTATTAGAATCTAATAAACATTTTGAGACCCGTTAGAACTTTTTGCAATGTGAATTAAACATTTGGCATTATATAGTTCACAAGGCACTTTTTAGGACCTATATAACTAATGTATAGTGCAAATGTTTTAGTTAAGTTCTTTTAACGATAACAGACAAACCTTTTATTGGTTAACTGTTATACTTTTATTATTTAATTATTAGACTCTATTAAACATTTTGAGACGCGTTATAACTTTTTGCAGTGTGAATTAAACATTTGGCACCATATAGTTCAAAAAGCACTTTTTAGGACCTATATAACTAATGTATAGTGCAAATGGTTTAGTTAAGTTCTTTTAACGATAACAGACAAACCTTTTATTGGTTAACTGTTATACGTTTATTATTTACTTATTAGACTCTAATAAACATTTTGAGACGCGTTAGAACTTTTGGGAATTTGAATTAAACATTTTGCACCATATAGTTCACAAGTTTTACTTTTGGACCCAAATAACTAATGTATAGTGCATATGTTGTAGTTAAGTTCTTTTAACGATACCAGACAAACCTTTTATTGGTTAACTGTTATACTTTAATCATTTATTTATTAGACTGTAAAAAATATTTTGAGACGCGTTAGAACTTTTTGGAATGTGAATTAAAGATTTTGCACCATATAGTTCACAAGGCTGTTTTTAAGACCTATATAACTAAAGTATAGTGCATAAGTTGTAGTTAAGTTCTTTTAAAGATAACAGACCAACCTTTTATTGGTTAACTGTTATACTTTAATTCTTTATTTATTAGACTTTAATAAAAATTTTGAGACGCGTTATAATTTTTGGGAATGTGAATTAAACATTTTGCACCATATAGTTCACAAGTCTCTTTTTAGGACCTATATAACTAAAGTATAGTCATAGTGCATATGTTGTAGTTAAGTTCTTTTAAAGATAACAGACAGACCTTTTATTGGTTAACTGTTATACTTTAATCATTTATTTATTAGACTTTAATAAACATTTGGAGTCGCGTTATTACTTTTGGAATGTTTATTAATCATTTTGCACCATATAGTTCACAAGTGTCATTTTTTGGACCTATATAACTAATGTAAAGTGCATAAGTTGTAATTAAGTTCTTTTAACGATAACAGACATACTTTTTTTTGGTTAACTGTTATACTTTTATTAATTACTTAGTAGACTCTAGTAAACATTTTGAAACCCGTTAGAAGTTTTTGGAATGTGAATTAAACATTTAGCACCATATACTTCAAGGGGCACTTTTTAGGACCCATATAACTAAAGTATAGTGCATAAGTTGTAGTTAAGTTCTTTTAAAGATAACAGACCAACCTTTTATTGGTTAACTGTTATACTTTTATTATTTAATTATTACAATCTAATAAACATTTTGAGACCCGTTAGAACTTTTTGCAATGTGAATTAAACATTTGGCACTATATAGTTCACAAGGCACTTTTTAGGATCTATATAACTAATGTATAGTGCAAATGTTTTAATTAAGTTCTTTTAACGATAACAGACAAACCTTTATTGGTTAACTGTTATACTTTTATTATTTACTTATTAGACTCTATTAAACATTTTGAGACGCGTTATAATTTTTTGCAGTTTGAATTAAACATTTGGCACCATATAGTTCACAAAGCACTTTTTTGGACCTATATAACTATTGTATAGTACAAATGTTTTAGTTATTTCTTTTAACGATAACAGACAAACCTTTTATTAGTTAAGGGTTATACTTTTATTATTTACTTATTAGACTCTAATAAACATTTTGAGACCCGTTAGAACTTTTTGCAATGTGAATTAAACATTTGGCACTATATAGTTCACAAGGCACTTTTTAGGATCTATATAACTAATGTATAGTGCAAATGTTTTATTTAAGTTCTTTTAACGATAACAGACAGACCTTTTATTGGTTAACTGTTATACTTTTATTATTTAATTATTAGAATCTAATAAACATTTTGAGACCCGTTAGAACTTTTTGCAATGTGAATTAAACATTTGGCATTATATAGTTCACAAGGCACTTTTTAGGACCTATATAACTAATGTATAGTGCAAATGTTTTAGTTAAGTTCTTTTAACGATAACAGACAAACCTTTTATTGGTTAACTGTTATACTTTTATTATTTAATTATTAGACTCTATTAAACATTTTGAGACGCGTTATAACTTTTTGCAGTGTGAATTAAACATTTGGCACCATATAGTTCAAAAAGCACTTTTTAGGACCTATATAACTAATGTATAGTGCAAATGGTTTAGTTAAGTTCTTTTAACGATAACAGACAAACCTTTTATTGGTTAACTGTTATACGTTTATTATTTACTTATTAGACTCTAATAAACATTTTGAGACGCGTTAGAACTTTTGGGAATTTGAATTAAACATTTTGCACCATATAGTTCACAAGTTTTACTTTTGGACCCAAATAACTAATGTATAGTGCATATGTTGTAGTTAAGTTCTTTTAACGATACCAGACAAACCTTTTATTGGTTAACTGTTATACTTTAATCATTTATTTATTAGACTGTAAAAAATATTTTGAGACGCGTTAGAACTTTTTGGAATGTGAATTAAAGATTTTGCACCATATAGTTCACAAGGCTGTTTTTAAGACCTATATAACTAAAGTATAGTGCATAAGTTGTAGTTAAGTTCTTTTAAAGATAACAGACCAACCTTTTATTGGTTAACTGTTATACTTTAATTCTTTATTTATTAGACTTTAATAAAAATTTTGAGACGCGTTATAATTTTTGGGAATGTGAATTAAACATTTTGCACCATATAGTTCACAAGTCTCTTTTTAGGACCTATATAACTAAAGTATAGTCATAGTGCATATGTTGTAGTTAAGTTCTTTTAAAGATAACAGACAGACCTTTTATTGGTTAACTGTTATACTTTAATCATTTATTTATTAGACTTTAATAAACATTTGGAGTCGCGTTATTACTTTTGGAATGTTTATTAATCATTTTGCACCATATAGTTCACAAGTGTCATTTTTTGGACCTATATAACTAATGTAAAGTGCATAAGTTGTAATTGAGTTCTTTTAACGATAACAGACATACTTTTTTTTGGTTAACTGTTATACTTTTATTAATTACTTAGTAGACTCTAGTAAACATTTTGAAACCCGTTAGAAGTTTTTGGAATGTGAATTAAACATTTAGCACCATATACTTCAAGGGGCACTTTTTAGGACCCATATAACTAAAGTATAGTGCATAAGTTGTAGTTAAGTTCTTTTAAAGATAACAGACCAACCTTTTATTGGTTAACTGTTATACTTTTATTATTTAATTATTACAATCTAATAAACATTTTGAGACCCGTTAGAACTTTTTGCAATGTGAATTAAACATTTGGCACTATATAGTTCACAAGGCACTTTTTAGGATCTATATAACTAATGTATAGTGCAAATGTTTTAATTAAGTTCTTTTAACGATAACAGACAAACCTTTATTGGTTAACTGTTATACTTTTATTATTTACTTATTAGACTCTATTAAACATTTTGAGACGCGTTATAATTTTTTGCAGTTTGAATTAAACATTTGGCACCATATAGTTCACAAAGCACTTTTTTGGACCTATATAACTATTGTATAGTACAAATGTTTTAGTTATTTCTTTTAACGATAACAGACAAACCTTTTATTAGTTAAGGGTTATACTTTTATTATTTACTTATTAGACTCTAATAAACATTTTGAGACCCGTTAGAACTTTTTGCAATGTGAATTAAACATTTGGCACCATATAGTTCACAAGGCACTTTTTAGGACCTATATAACTAATGTATAATGGAAATGGTTTAGTTAAGTTCTTTTAACGATAACAGACAAACCTTTTATTGGTTAACTGTTATACTTTTATTATTTACTTATTAGACACTATTAAACATTTTGAAACGCGTTATAATTTTTTGCAGTGTGAATTAAACATTTGGCACCATATAGTTCACAAAGCACTTTTTAGGACCTATATAACTAATGTATAGTACAAATGTTTTAGTTATTTCTTTTAACGATAACAGACAAACCTTTTATTGGTTAACTGTTATACTTTTACTATTTACTTATTAGACTCTAATAAACATTTTGAGACCCGTTATAACTTTTTGCAATGTGAATTAAACATTTGGCACCATATAGTTCACAAGGCACTTTTTAGGACCTATATAACTAATGTATAGTGCAAATGGTTTAGTTAAGTTCTTTTAACGATAACAGACAAACCTTTTATTGGTTAACTGTTATACTTTTTTTATATACTTATTAGACTCTAATAAACATTTTGAGACACGTTAGAACTTTTTGCAATGTGAATTAAACATTTGGCACCATATAGTTTACAAGGCACTTTTTAGGACCTATATAACTAATGTATAGTGCAAATGTTTTAGTTAAGTTCTTTCAACGATAACAGACAAACCTTTTATTGGTTAACTGTTATACTTTTATTATTTACTTATTAGACTCTAATAAACATTTTGAGACCCGTTATAACTTTTTGCAATGTGAATTAAACATTTGGCACCATATAGTTCAGAAGGCACTTTTTAGGATCTATATAACTAATGTATAGTGCAAATGTTTTAGTTAAGTTCTTTTAACGATAACAGACAAATCTTTTATTGGTTAACTGTTATACTTTTATTATTTACTTATTAGACTCTAATAAACATTTTGAGACCCGTTATATCTTTTTTCAATGTGAATTAAACATTTGGCACCATATAGTTTACAAGGCACTTTTTAGGACCTATATAACTAATGTATAGTGCAAATGTTTTAGTTAATTTCTTTTAACGATAACAGACAAACCTTTTATTGGTTAACTGTTATACTTTTATTATTTACTTATTTGACTCTAATAAACATTTTGAGACCCGTTATAACTTTTTGCAATGTGAATTAAACATTTGGCACCATATAGCTCAGAAGGCACTTTTTAGGACCTATATAACTAATGAATAGTGCATAAGTTGTAGTTAAGTTCTTTTAACGATAACAGACAAACCTTTTATTGGTTGACTGTTCTACTTTTATTACTTAGTTATTAGACTCTAATAAACATTTTGAGACGCGTTAGAACTTTTGGGAATGTGAATTAAACATTTTGTACCATATAGTTCACAAGGCAATTTTTAGGACCTATATAACTAATGTATAGTGCATATGTCGTAGTTAAGTTCTTTTAACGATAACAGACAAACCTTTTATTGGATAACTGTTATACTTTTATTATTTACTTATTAGACTCTAATAAACATTTTGAGACGCGTTAGAACTTTTGGGAATTTGAATTAAACATTTGGCACCATATAGTTCACAAGTTTTACTTTTGGACCCATATAACTAATGTACAGTGCATATGTTATAGTTAAGTTTTTTTGACGATAACAGACAAACCTTTTATTGGTTAACTGTTATACTTTAATCAATTATTTATTAGACTGTAATAAACATTTTGAGACGCGTTAGAACTTTTTGGAATGTGAATTAAATATTTTGCACCATATAGTTCACAAGGCTGTTTTTAGGACCTTTATAACTAAAGTATAGTGCATAAGTTGTAGTTAAGTTCTTTTAAAGATAACAGACCAACCTTTTATTGGTTAACTGTTATACTTTAATTCTTTATTTATTAGACTTTATTAAACATTTTGAGACGCGTTATAACTTTTGGGAATGTGAATTAAACATTTTGCACCATATAGTTCACAAGGCCCTTTTTAGGACCTATATAACTAAAGTATAGTCATAGTGCATATGTTGTAGTTAAGTTCTTTTAAAGATAACAGACAGACCTTTTATTGGTTAACTGTTATACTTTAATCATTTATTTATTAGACTCTAATAAACATTTTGAGACGCGTTATTACTTTTGGAATGTGAATTAATCATTTTACACCATATAGTTCACAAGTGTCATTTTTTGGACCTATATAACTAATGTATAGTGCATAAGTTGTAATTAAGTTCTTTTAACGATAACAGACATACTTTTTATTGGTTAACTGTTATACTTTTATTAATTACTTAGTAGACTCTAGTAAACATTTTGAAACCCGTTAAAAGTTTTTGGAATGTGAATTAAACATTTGGCACTATATACTTCAGGGGGCACTTTTTAGGACCTATATAACTAATGTATAGTGCAAATGTTTTATTTAAGTTCTTTTAACGATAACAGACAGACCTTTTATTGGTTAACTGTTATACTTTTATTATTTAATTATTAGAATCTAATAAACATTTTGAGACCCGTTAGAACTTTTTGCAATGTGAATTAAACATTTGGCATTATATAGTTCACAAGGCACTTTTTAGGACCTATATAACTAATGTATAGTGCAAATGTTTTAGTTAAGTTCTTTTAACGATAACAGACAAACCTTTTATTGGTTAACTGTTATACTTTTATTATTTAATTATTAGACTCTATTAAACATTTTGAGACGCGTTATAACTTTTTGCAGTGTGAATTAAACATTTGGCACCATATAGTTCAAAAAGCACTTTTTAGGACCTATATAACTAATGTATAGTGCAAATGGTTTAGTTAAGTTCTTTTAACGATAACAGACAAACCTTTTATTGGTTAACTGTTATACGTTTATTGTTTACTTATTAGACTCTAATAAACATTTTGAGACCCGTTAGAAGTTTTTGCAAAGTGAATTAAACATTTGGCACCATATAGTTCACAAGGCACTTTTTAGGACCTATATAACTAATGAATAGTGCATAAGTTGTAGTTAAGTTCTTTTAACGATAACAGACAAACCTTTTATTGGTTGACTGTTCTACTTTGATTACTTAGTTATTAGACTCTAATAAACATTTTGAGACGCGTTACAACTTTTGGGAATGTGAATTAAACATTTTGTACCATATAGATCACAAGGCAATTTTTAGGACCTATATAACTAATGTATAGTGCATATGTTGTAGTTAAGTTCTTTTAACGATAACAGACAAACCTTTTATTGGTTAACTGTTATACTTTTATTATTTACTTATTAGACTCTAATAAACATTTTGAGACGCGTTAGAACTTTTGGGAATTTGAATTAAACATTTTGCACCATATAGTTCACAAGTTTTACTTTTGGACCCAAATAACTAATGTATAGTGCATATGTTACAGTTAAGTTCTTTTGACGATAACAGACAAACCTTTTATTGGTTAACTGTTATACTTTAATCATTTATTTATTAGACTGTAATAAACATTTTGAGACGCGTTAGAACTTTTTGGAATGTGAATTAAAGATTTTGCACCATATAGTTCACAAGGCTGTTTTTAATACCTATATAACTAAAGTATAGTGCATAAGTTGTAGTTAAGTTCTTTTAAAGATAACAGACCAACCTTTTATTGGTTAACTGTTATACTTTAATTCTTTATTTATTAGACTTTAATAAAAATTTTGAGACGCGTTATAATTTTTGGGAATGTGAATTAAACATTTTGCACCATATAGTTCAGAAGTCTCTTTTTAGGACCTATATAACTAAAGTATAGTCATAGTGCATATGTTGTAGTTAAGTTCTTTTAAAGATAACAGACAGACCTTTTATTGGTTAACTGTTATACTTTAATCATTTATTTATTAGACTTTAAAAAACATTTTGAGTCGCGTTATTACTTTTGGAATGTGAATTAATCATTTTGCACCATATAGTTCACAAGTGTCATTTTTTGGACCTATATAACTAATGTAAAGTGCAAATGTTTTAGTTAATTTCTTTTAACGATAACAGACATACTTTTCATTGGTTAACTGTTATACTTTTATTAATTACTTAGTAGACTCTAGTAAACATTTTGAAACCCGTTAGAAGTTTTTGGAATGTGAATTAAACATTTAGCACCATATACTTCAAGGGGCACTTTTTAGGACGCATATAACTAAAGTATAGTGCATAAGTTGTAGTTAAGTTCTTTTAAAGATAACAGACCAACCTTTTATTGGTTAACTGTTATACTTTTATTATTTAATTATTACAATCTAATAAACATTTTGAGACCCGTTAGAACTTTTTGCAATGTGAATTAAACATTTGGCACTATATAGTTCACAAGGCACTTTTTAGGATCTATATAACTAATGTATAGTGCAAATGTTTTAATTAAGTTCTTTTAACGATAACAGACAAACCTTTTATTGGTTAACTGTTATACTTTTATTATTTACTTATTAGACTCTATTAAACATTTTGAGACGCGTTATAATTTTTTGCAGTGTGAATTAAACATTTGGCACCATATAGTTCACAAAGCACTTTTTTGGACCTATATAACTAATGTATAGTACAAATGTTTTAGTTATTTCTTTTAACGATAACAGACAAACCTTTTATTAGTTAAGGGTTATACTTTTATTATTTACTTATTAGACTCTAATAAACATTTTGAGACCCGTTATAACTTTTTGCAATGTGAATTAAACATTTGGCACCATATAGTTCACAAGGCACTTTTTAGGACCTATATAACTAATGTATAGTGGAAATGGTTTAGTTAAGTTCTTTTAACGATAACAGACAAACCTTTTATTGGTTAACTGTTATACTTTTATTATTTACTTATTAGACTCTATTAAACATTTTGAAACGCGTTATAATTTTTTGCAGTGTGAATTAAACATTTGGCACCATATAGTTCACAAAGCACTTTTTAGGACCTATATAACTAATGTATAGTACAAATGTTTTAGTTATTTCTTTTAACGATAACAGACAAACCTTTTATTGGTTAACTGTTATACTTTTTTTATATACTTATTAGACTCTAATAAACATTTTGAGACACGTTAGAACTTTTTGCAATGTGAATTAAACATTTGGCACCATATAGATTACAAGGCACCTTTTATGACCTATATAACTAATGTATAGTGCAAATGTTTTAGTTAAGTTCTTTCAACGATAACAGACAAACCTTTTATTGGTTAACTGTTATACTTTTATTATTTACTTATTAGACTCTAATAAACATTTTGAGACCCGTTAGAACTTTTTGCAATGTGAATTAAACATTTGGCACCAAATAGTTCAGAAGGCACTTTTTAGGATCTATATAACTAATGTATAGTGCAAATGTTTTAGTTAAGTTCTTTTAACGATAACAGACAAATCTTTTATTGGTTAACTGTTATACTTTTATTATTTACTTATTAGACTCTAATAAACATTTTGAGACCCGTTATATCTTTTTTCAATGTGAATTAAACATTTGGCACCATATAGTTTACAAGGCACTTTTTAGGACCTATATAACTAATGTATAGTGCAAATGTTTTAGTTAATTTCTTTTAACGATAACAGACAAACCTTTTATTGGTTAACTGTTATACTTTTATTATTTACTTATTAGACTCTAATAAACATTTTGAGACCCGTTATAACTTTTTGCAATGTGAATTAAACATTTGGCACCATATAGTTCACAAGGCACTTTTTAGGACCTATATAACTAATGAATAGTGCATTTTTTGTAGTTAAGTTCTTTTAACGATAACAGACAAACCTTTTATTGGTTGACTGTTCTACTTTTATTACTTAGTTATTAGACTCTAATAAACATTTTGAGACGCGTTATAACTTTTAGGAATGTGAATTAAACATTTTGTACCATATAGTTCACAAGGCAATTTTTAGGACCTATATAACTAATGTATAGTGCATATGTTGTAGTTAAGTTCTTTTAACGATAACAGACAAACCTTTTATTGGTTAACTGTTATACTTTTATTATTTACTTATTAGACTCTAATAAACATATTGAGACGCGTTAGAACTTTTGGGAATTTGAATTAAACATTTGGCACCATATAGTTCCCAAATTTTACTTTTGGACCCATATAACTAATGTACAGTGCATATGTTATAGTTAAGTTCTTTTGACGATAACAGACAAACCTTTTATTGGTTAACTGTTATACTTTAATCAATTATTTATTAGACTGTAATAAACATTTTGAGACGCGTTAGAACTTTTTGGAATGTGAATTAAATATTTTGCACCATATAGTTCACAAGGCTGTTTTTAGGACCTATATAACTAAAGTATAGTGCATAAGTTGTAGTTAAGTTCTTTTAAAGATAACAGACCAACCTTTTATTGGTTAACTGTTATACTTTAATTCTTTATTTATTAGACTTTATTAAACATTTTGAGACGCGTTATAACTTTTGGGAATGTGAATTAAACATTTGGCACCATATAGTTCACAAGGCACTTTTTAGGACCTATATAACTAATGAATAGTGCATTTTTTGTAGTTAAGTTCTTTTAACGATAACAGACAAACCTTTTATTGGTTGACTGTTCTACTTTGATTACTTAGTTATTAGACTCTAATAAACATTTTGAGACGCGTTACAACTTTTGGGAATGTGAATTAAACATTTTGTACCATATAGATCACAAGGCAATTTTTAGGACCTATATAACTAATGTATAGTGCATATGTTGTAGTTAAGTTCTTTTAACGATAAAAGACAAACCTTTTATTGGTTAACTGTTATACTTTTATTATTTACTTATTAGACTCTAATAAACATTTTGAGACGCGTTAGAACTTTTGGGAATTTGAATTAAACATTTTGCACCATATAGTTCACAAGTTTTACTTTTGGACCCAAATAACTAATGTATAGTGCATATGTTACAGTTAAGTTCTTTTGACGATAACAGACAAACCTTTTATTGGTTAACTGTTATACTTTAATCATTTATTTATTAGACTGTAATAAACATTTTGAGACGCGTTAGAACTTTTTGGAATGTGAATTAAAGATTTTGCACCATATAGTTCACAAGGCTGTTTTTAAGACCTATATAACTAAAGTATAGTGCATAAGTTGTAGTTAAGTTCTTTTATAGATAACAGACCAACCTTTTATTGGTTAACTGTTATACTTTAATTCTTTATTTATTAGACTTTAATAAACATTTTGAGACGCGTTATAATTTTTGGGAATGTGAATTAAACATTTGGCACCATATAGTTCAGAAGGCACTTTTTAGGATCTATATAACTAATTTATAGTGCAAATGTTTTAGTTAAGTTCTTTTAACGATAACAGACAAATCTTTTAATGGTTAACTGTTATACTTTTATTATTTACTTATTAGACTCTAATAAACATTTTGATACCCGTTATATCTTTTTTCAATGTGAATTAAACATTTGGCACCATATAGTTTACAAGGCACTTTTTAGGACCTATATAACTAATGTATAGTGCAAATGTTTTAGTTAAGTTCTTTTAACGATAACAGACAAACCTTTTATTGGTTAACTGTTATACTTTTATTATTTACTTATTAGACTCTAATAAACATTTTGAGACCCGTTATAACTTTTTTCAATGTGAATTAAACATTTGGCACCATATAGTTCACAAGGCACTTTTTAGGACCTATATAACTAATGAATAGTGCATTTTTTGTAGTTAAGTTCTTTTAACGATAACAGACAAACCTTTTATTGGTTGACTGTTCTACTTTTATTACTTAGTTATTAGACTCTAATAAACATTTTGAGACGCGTTACAACTTTTGGAAATGTGAATTAAACATTTTGTACCATATAGTTCACAAGGCAATTTTTAGGACCTATATAACTAATGTATAGTGCATATGTTGTAGTTAAGTTCTTTTAACGATAACAGACAAACCTTTTATTGGTTAACTGTTATACTTTTATTATTTACTTATTAGACTCTAATAAACATATTGAGACGCGTTAGAACTTTTGGGAATTTGAATTAAACATTTGGCACCATATAGTTCCCAAGTTTTACTTTTGGACCCATATAACTAATGTACAGTGCATATGTTATAGTTAAGTTCTTTTGACGATAACATACAAACCTTTTATTGGTTAACTGTTATACTTTAATCATTTATTTATTAGACTCTAATAAACATTTTGAGACGCGTTAGAACTTTTGGGAATGTGAATTAAATATTTTGCACCATATAGTTCACAAAGCACTTTTTTGGACCTATATAACTAATGTATAGTACAAATGTTTTAGTTATTTCTTTTAACGATAACAGACAAACCTTTTATTAGTTAAGGGTTATACTTTTATTATTTACTTATTAGACTCTAATAAACATTTTGAGACCCGTTAGAACTTTTTGCAATGTGAATTAAACATTTGGCACCATATAGTTCACAAGGCACTTTTTAGGACCTATATAACTAATGTATAGTGCAAATGGTTTAGTTAAGTTCTTTTAACGATAACAGACCAACCTTTTATTGGTTAACTGTTATACTTTTATTATTTACTTATTAGACTCTATTAAACATTTTGAAACGCGTTATAATTTTTTGCAGTGTGAATTAAACATTTGGCACCATATAGTTCACAAAGCACTTTTTAGGACCTATATAACTAATGTATAGTACAAATGTTTTAGTTATTTCTTTTAACGATAACAGACAAACCTTTTATTGGTTAACTGTTATACTTTTATTATTTAATTATTAGACTCTAATAAACATTTTGAGACCCGTTATAACTTTTTGCAATGTGAATTAAACATTTGGCACCATATAGTTCACAAGGCACTTTTTAGGACCTATATAACTAATGTATAGTGCAAATGGTTTAGTTAAGTTCTTTTAACGATAACAGACAAACCTTTTATTGTTTAACTGTTATACTTTTTTTATATACTTATTAGATTCTAATAAACATTTTGAGACACGTTAGAACTTTTTGCAATGTGAATTAAACATTTGGCACCATATAGTTTACAAGGCACTTTTTAGGACCTATATAACTAATGTATAGTGCAAATGTTTTAGTTAAGTTCTTTCAACGATAACAGACAAACCTTTTATTGGTTAACTGTTATACTTTTGATATTTACTTATTAGACCCTAATAAACATTTTGAGACCCGTTAGAACTTTTTGCAATGTGAATTAAACATTTGGCACCATATAGTTCAGAAGGCACTTTTTAGGATCTATATAACTAATGTATAGTGCAAATGTTTTAGTTAAGTTCTTTTAACGATAACAGACAAATCTTTTATTGGTTAACTGTTATACTTTTATTATTTATTTATTAGACTCTAATAAACATTTTGAGACCCGTTATATCTTTTTTCAATGTGAATTAAACATTTGGCACCATATAGTTTACAAGGCACTTTTTAGGACCTATATAACTAATGTATAGTGCAAATGTTTTAGTTAAGTTCTTTTAACGATAACAGACAAACCTTTTATTGGTTAACTGTTATACTTTTATTATTTACTTATTTGACTCTAATAAACATTTTGAGACCCGTTATAACTTTTTGCAATGTGAATTAAACATTTGGCACCATATAGTTCACAAGGTACTTTTTAGGACCTATATAACTAATGAATAGTGCATTTTTTGTAGTTAAGTTCTTTTAACGATAACAGACAAACCTTTTATTGGTTGACTGTTCTACTTTTATTACTTAGTTATTAGACTCTAATAAACATTTTGAGACGCGTTAGAACTTTTGGGAATGTGAATTAAACATTTTGTACCATATAGTTCACAAGGCAATTTTTAGGACCTATATAACTAATGTATAGTGCATATGTTGTAGTTAAGTTCTTTTAACGATAACAGACAAACCTTTTATTGGTTAACTGTTATACTTTTATTATTTACTTATTAGACTCTAATAAACATATTGAGACGCGTTAGAACTTTTGGGAATTTGAATTAAACATTTGGCACCATATAGTTCCCAAATTTTACTTTTGGACCCATATAACTAATGTACATTGCATATGTTATAGTTAAGTTCTTTTGACGATAACAGACAAACCTTTTATTGGTTAACTGTTATACTTTAATCAATTATTTATTAGACTGTAATAAACATTTTGAGACGCGTTAGAACTTTTTGGAATGTGAATTAAATATTTTGCACCATATAGTTCACAAGGCTGTTTTTAGGACCTATATAACTAAAGTATAGTGCATAAGTTGTAGTTAAGTTCTTTTAAAGATAACAGACCAACCTTTTATTGGTTAACTGTTATACTTTAATTCTTTATTTATTAGACTTTATTAAACATTTTGAGACGCGTTATAACTTTTGGGAATGTGAATTAAACATTTGGCATTATATAGTTCACAAGGCACTTTTTAGGACCTATATAACTAATGAATAGTGCATTTTTTGTAGTTAAGTTCTTTTAACGATAACAGACAAACCTTTTATTGGTTGACTGTTCTACTTTGATTACTTAGTTATTAGACTCTAATAAACATTTTGAGACGCGTTACAACTTTTGGGAATGTGAATTAAACATTTTGTACCATATAGATCACAAGGCAATTTTTAGGACCTATATAACTAATGTATAGTGCATATGTTGTAGTTAAGTTCTTTTAACGATAAAAGACAAACCTTTTATTGGTTAACTGTTATACTTTTATTATTTACTTATTAGACTCTAATAAACATTTTGAGACGCGTTAGAACTTTTGGGAATTTGAATTAAACATTTTGCACCATATAGTTCACAAGTTTTACTTTTGGACCCAAATAACTAATGTATAGTGCATATGTTACAGTTAAGTTCTTTTGACGATAACAGACAAACCTTTTATTGGTTAACTGTTATACTTTAATCATTTATTTATTAAACTGTAATAAACATTTTGAGACGCGTTAGAACTTTTTGGAATGTGAATTAAAGATTTTGCACCATATAGTTCACAAGGCTGTTTTTAAGACCTATATAACTAAAGTATAGTGCATAAGTTGTAGTTAAGTTCTTTTATAGATAACAGACCAACCTTTTATTGGTTAACTGTTATACTTTAATTCTTTATTTATTAGACTTTAATAAACATTTTGAGACGCGTTATAATTTTTGGGAATGTGAATTAAACATTTGGCACCATATAGTTCAGAAGGCACTTTTTAGGATCTATATAACTAATTTATAGTGCAAATGTTTTAGTTAAGTTCTTTTAACGATAACAGACAAATCTTTTAATGGTTAACTGTTATACTTTTATTATTTACTTATTAGACTCTAATAAACATTTTGAGACCCGTTATATCTTTTTTCAATGTGAATTAAACATTTGGCACCATATAGTTTACAAGGCACTTTTTAGGACCTATATAACTAATGTATAGTGCAAATGTTTTAGTTAAGTTCTTTTAACGATAACAGACAAACCTTTTATTGGTTAACTGTTATACTTTTATTATTTACTTATTAGACTCTAATAAACATTTTGAGACCCGTTATAACTTTTTTCAATGTGAATTAAACATTTGGCACCATATAGTTCACAAGGCACTTTTTAGGACCTATATAACTAATGAATAGTGCATTTTTTGTAGTTAAGTTCTTTTAACGATAACAGACAAACCTTTTATTGGTTGACTGTTCTACTTTTATTACTTAGTTATTAGACTCTAATAAACATTTTGAGACGCGTTACAACTTTTGGAAATGTGAATTAAACATTTTGTACCATATAGTTCACAAGGCAATTTTTAGGACCTATATAACTAATGTATAGTGCATATGTTGTAGTTAAGTTCTTTTAACGATAACAGACAAACCTTTTATTGGTTAACTGTTATACTTTTATTATTTACTTATTAGACTCTAATAAACATATTGAGACGCGTTAGAACTTTTGGGAATTTGAATTAAACATTTGGCACCATATAGTTCCCAAGTTTTACTTTTGGACCCATATAACTAATGTACAGTGCATATGTTATAGTTAAGTTCTTTTGACGATAACATACAAACCTTTTATTGGTTAACTGTTATACTTTAATCATTTATTTATTAGACTCTAATAAACATTTTGAGACGCGTTAGAACTTTTGGGAATGTGAATTAAATATTTTGCACCATATAGTTCACAAAGCACTTTTTTGGACCTATATAACTAATGTATAGTACAAATGTTTTAGTTATTTCTTTTAACGATAACAGACAAACCTTTTATTAGTTAAGGGTTATACTTTTATTATTTACTTATTAGACTCTAATAAACATTTTGAGACCCGTTAGAACTTTTTGCAATGTGAATTAAACATTTGGCACCATATAGTTCACAAGGCACTTTTTAGGACCTATATAACTAATGTATAGTGCAAATGGTTTAGTTAAGTTCTTTTAACGATAACAGACCAACCTTTTATTGGTTAACTGTTATACTTTTATTATTTACTTATTAGACTCTATTAAACATTTTGAAACGCGTTATAATTTTTTGCAGTGTGAATTAAACATTTGGCACCATATAGTTCACAAAGCACTTTTTAGGACCTATATAACTAATGTATAGTACAAATGTTTTAGTTATTTCTTTTAACGATAACAGACAAACCTTTTATTGGTTAACTGTTATACTTTTATTATTTAATTATTAGACTCTAATAAACATTTTGAGACCCGTTATAACTTTTTGCAATGTGAATTAAACATTTGGCACCATATAGTTCACAAGGCACTTTTTAGGACCTATATAACTAATGTATAGTGCAAATGGTTTAGTTAAGTTCTTTTAACGATAACAGACAAACCTTTTATTGTTTAACTGTTATACTTTTTTTATATACTTATTAGATTCTAATAAACATTTTGAGACACGTTAGAACTTTTTGCAATGTGAATTAAACATTTGGCACCATATAGTTTACAAGGCACTTTTTAGGACCTATATAACTAATGTATAGTGCAAATGTTTTAGTTAAGTTCTTTCAACGATAACAGACAAACCTTTTATTGGTTAACTGTTATACTTTTGATATTTACTTATTAGACCCTAATAAACATTTTGAGACCCGTTAGAACTTTTTGCAATGTGAATTAAACATTTGGCACCATATAGTTCAGAAGGCACTTTTTAGGATCTATATAACTAATGTATAGTGCAAATGTTTTAGTTAAGTTCTTTTAACGATAACAGACAAATCTTTTATTGGTTAACTGTTATACTTTTATTATTTATTTATTAGACTCTAATAAACATTTTGAGACCCGTTATATCTTTTTTCAATGTGAATTAAACATTTGGCACCATATAGTTTACAAGGCACTTTTTAGGACCTATATAACTAATGTATAGTGCAAATGTTTTAGTTAAGTTCTTTTAACGATAACAGACAAACCTTTTATTGGTTAACTGTTATACTTTTATTATTTACTTATTTGACTCTAATAAACATTTTGAGACCCGTTATAACTTTTTGCAATGTGAATTAAACATTTGGCACCATATAGTTCACAAGGTACTTTTTAGGACCTATATAACTAATGAATAGTGCATTTTTTGTAGTTAAGTTCTTTTAACGATAACAGACAAACCTTTTATTGGTTGACTGTTCTACTTTTATTACTTAGTTATTAGACTCTAATAAACATTTTGAGACGCGTTAGAACTTTTGGGAATGTGAATTAAACATTTTGTACCATATAGTTCACAAGGCAATTTTTAGGACCTATATAACTAATGTATAGTGCATATGTTGTAGTTAAGTTCTTTTAACGATAACAGACAAACCTTTTATTGGTTAACTGTTATACTTTAATCAATTATTTATTAGACTGTAATAAACATTTTGAGACGCGTTAGAACTTTTTAGAATTTGAATTAAACATTTGGCACCATATAGTTCACAAGTTTTACTTTTGGACCCATATAACTAATGTACATTGCATATGTTATAGTTAAGTTCTTTTGACGATAACAGACAAACCTTTTATTGGTTAACTGTTATACTTTAATCAATTATTTATTAGACTGTAATAAACATTTTGAGACGCGTTAGAACTTTTTGGAATGTGAATTAAATATTTTGCACCATATAGTTCACAAGGCTGTTTTTAGGACCTATATAACTAAAGTATAGTGCATAAGTTGTAGTTAAGTTCTTTTAAAGATAACAGACCAACCTTTTATTGGTTAACTGTTATACTTTAATTCTTTATTTATTAGACTTTATTAAACATTTTGAGACGCGTTATAACTTTTGGGAATGTGAATTAAACATTTTGCACCATATAGTTCACAAGGCACTTTTTAGGACCTATATAACTAAAGTATAGTCATAGTGCATATGTTGTAGTTAAGTTCTTTTAAAGATAACAGACAGACCTTTTATTGGTTAACTGTTATACTTTAATCATTTATTTATTAGACTCTAATAAACATTTTGAGACGCGTTATTACTTTTGGAATGTGAATTAATTATTTTGCACCATATAGTTCACAAGTGTCATTTTTTGGACCTATATAACTAATGTATAGTTCATAAGTTGTAATTAAGTTCTTTTAACGATAACAGACATACTTTTTATTGGTTAACTGTTATACTTTTATTAATTACTTAGTAGACTCTAGTAAACATTTTGAAACCCGTTAGAAGTTTTTGGAATGTGAATTAAACATTTGGCATTATATACTTCAGGGGGCACTTTTTAGGACCTATATAACTAATGTATAGTGCAAATGTTTTATTTGAGTTCTTTTAACGATAACAGACAGACCTTTTATTGGTTAACTGTTATACTTTTATTATTTAATTATTAGACTCTAATAAACATTTTGAGACCCGTTAGAACTTTTTGCAATGTGAATTAAACATTTGGCACTATATAGTTCACAACGCACTTTTTAGGACCTATATAACTAATGTATAGTGCAAATGTTTTAGTTAAGTTCTTTTAACGATAACAGACAAACCTTTTATTGGTTAACTGTTATACTTTTATTATTTAATTATTAGACTCTAATAAACATTTTGAGACGCGTTATAATTTTTTGCAGTGTGAATTAAACATTTGGCACCATATAGTTCACAAAGCACTTTTTAGGACCTATATAACTAATGTATAGTACAAATGTTTTAGTTATTTCTTTTAACGATAACAGACAAACCTTTTATTGGTTAACTGTTATACTTTTATTATTTACTTATTAGACTCTAATAAACATTTTGAGACCCGTTATAACTTTTTGCAATGTGAATTAAACATTTGGCACCATATAGTTCACAAGGCACTTTTTAGGACCTATATAACTAATGTATAGTGCAAATGGTTTAGTTAAGTTCTTTTAACGATAACAGACAAACCTTTTATTGGTTAACTGTTATACGTTTATTATTTACTTATTAGACTCTAATAAACATTTTGAGACCAGTTAGAAGTTTTTGCAAAGTGAATTAAACATTTGGCACCATATAGTTCACAAGGCACTTTTTAGGACCTATATAACTAATGAATAGTGCATTTGTTGTAGTTAAGTTCTTTTAACGATAACAGACAAACCTTTTATTGGTTGACTGTTCTACTTTGATTACTTAGTTATTAGACTCTAATAAACATTTTGAGACGCGTTACAACTTTTGGGAATGTGAATTAAACATTTTGTACCATATAGATCACAAGGCAATTTTTAGGACCTATATAACTAATGTATAGTGCATATGTTGTAGTTAAGTTCTTTTAACGATAACAGACAAACCTTTTATTGGTTAACTGTTATACTTTTATTATTTACTTATTAGACTCTAATAAACATTTTGAGACGCGTTAGAACTTTTGGGAATTTGAATTAAACATTTTGCACCATATAGTTCACAAGTTTTACTTTTGGACCCAAATAACTAATGTATAGTGCATATGTTACAGTTAAGTTCTTTTGACGATAACAGACAAACCTTTTATTGGTTAACTGTTATACTTTAATCATTTATTTATTAGACTGTAATAAACATTTTGAGACGCGTTAGAACTTTTTGGAATGTGAATTAAAGATTTTGCACCATATAGTTCACAAGGCTGTTTTTAAGACCTATATAACTAAAGTATAGTGCATAAGTTGTAGTTAAGTTCTTTTAAAGATAACAGACCAACCTTTTATTGGTTAACTGTTATACTTTAATTCTTTATTTATTAGACTTTAATAAAAATTTTGAGACGCGTTATAATTTTTGGGAATGTGAATTAAACATTTTGCACCATATAGTTCACAAGTCTCTTTTTAGGACCTATATAACTAAAGTATAGTCATAGTGCATATGTTGTAGTTAAGTTCTTTTAAGAATAACAGACAGACCTTTTATTGGTTAACTGTTATACTTTAATCATTTATTTATTAGACTTTAATAAACATTTTGAGTCGCGTTATTACTTTTGGAATGTGAATTAATCATTTTGCACCATATAGTTCACAAGTGTCATTTTTTGGACCTATTTAACTAATGTATAGTGCATAAGTTGTAATTAAGTTCTTTTAACGATAACAGACATACTTTTTATTGGTTAACTGTTATACTTTTATTAATTACTTAGTAGACTCTAGTAAACATTTTGAAACCCGTTAGAAGTTTTTGGAATGTGAATTAAACATTTAGCACCATATACTTCAAGGGGCACTTTTTAGGACCCATATAACTAAAGTATAGTGCATAAGTTGTAGTTAAGTTCTTTTAAAGATAACAGACCAACCTTTTATTGGTTAACTGTTATACTTTTATTATTTAATTATTACAATCTAATAAACATTTTGAGACCCGTTAGAACTTTTTGCAATGTGAATTAAACATTTGGCACTATATAGTTCACAAGGCACTTTTTAGGATCTATATAACTAATGTATAGTGCAAATGTTTTAATTAAGTTCTTTTAACGATAACAGACAAACCTTTTATTGGTTAACTGTTATACTTTTATTATTTACTTATTAGACTCTATTAAACATTTTGAGACGCGTTATAATTTTTTGCAGTGTGAATTAAACATTTGGCACCATATAGTTCACAAAGCACTTTTTTGGACCTATATAACTAATGTATAGTACAAATGTTTTAGTTAATTCTTTTAACGATAACAGACAAACCTTTTATTAATTAAGGGTTATACTTTTATTATTTAATTATTAGACTCTAATAAACATTTTGAGACCCGTTATAACTTTTTGCAATGTGAATTAAACATTTGGCACCATATAGATCACAAGGCACTTTTTAGGACCTATATAACTAATGAATAGTGCATTTTTTGTAGTTAAGTTCTTTTAACGATAACAGACAAACCTTTTATTGGTTGACTGTTCTACTTTTATTACTTAGTTATTAGACTCTAATAAACATTTTGCGACGCGTTACAACTTTTGGGAATGTGAATTAAACATTTTGTACCATATAGTTCACAAGGCAATTTTTAGGACCTATATAACTAATGTATAGTGCATATGTTGTAGTTAAGTTCTTTTAACGATAACAGACAAACCTTTTATTGGTTAACTGTTAAACTTTTTATATTTACTTATTAGACTCTAATAAACATTTTGAGACGCGTTAGAACTTTTGGGAACTTGAATTAAACAATTGGCACCATATAGTTCACAAGTTTTACTTTTGGACCCATATAACTAATGTATAGTGCATATGTTATAGTTAAGTTCTTTTAACGATAACAGACCAACCTTTTATTGGTTAACTGTTATACTTTAATTCTTTATTTCTTAGACTTTAATAAACATTTTGAGACGCGTTATAACTTTTGGGAATGTGAATTAAACATTTTGCACCATATAGTTCACAAGTGTCATTTTTTGGACCTATATAACTAATGTATAGTGCATAAGTTGTAATTAAGTTCTTTTAACGATAACAGACATACCTTTTATTGGTTAACTGTTATACTTTTATTAATTACTTAGTAGACTCTAGTAAACATTTTGAAACCCGTTAGAAGTTTTTGGAATGTGAATTAAACATTTGGCACCATATACTTCATTGGGCACTTTTTAGGACCTATATAACTAATGTATAGTGCAAATGTTTTATTTAAGTTCTTTTAACGATAACAGACAGACCTTTTATTGGTTAACTGTTATACTTTTATTATTTAATTATTAGAATCTAATAAACATTTTGAGACCCGTTAGAACTTTTTGCAATGTGAATTAAACATTTGGCACTATATAGTTCAGAAGGCACTTTTTAGGACCTATATAACTAATGTATAGTGCAAATGTTTTAATTAAGTTCTTTTAACGATAACAGACAAACCTTTTATTGGTTAACTGTTATACTTTTATTATTTACTTATTAGACTCTATTAAACATTTTGAGACGCGTTATAATTTTTTGCAGTGTGAATTAAACATTTGGCACCATATAGTTCACAAAGCACTTTTTAGGACCTATATAACTAATGTATAGTGCAAATGGTTTAGTTAAGTTCTTTTAACGATAACAGACAAACCTTTTATTGGTTAACTGTTATACTTTTTTTATATACTTATTAGACTCTAATAAACATTTTGAGACCAATTAGAACTTTTTGCAATGTGAATTGCACATTTGGCACCATATAGTTCACAAGGCACTTTTCAGGACCTATATAACTAATGAATAGTGCATTTTTTGTAGTTAAGTTCTTTTAACGATAACAGACAAACCTTTTATTGGTTGACTGTTCTACTTTTATTACTTAGTTATTAGACTCTAATAAACATTTTGAGACGCGTTACAACTTTTGGGAATGTGAATTAATCATTTTGTACCATATAGATCACAAGGCAATTTTTAGGACCTATATAACTAATGTATAGTGCATATGTTGTAGTTAAGTTCTTTTAACGATAACAGACAAACCTTTTATTGGTTAACTGTTTTACTTTTATTATTTACTTATTAGACTGTAATAAACATTTTGAGACGCGTTAGAACTTTTGGGAATTTGAATTAAACATTTTGCACCATATAGTTCACAAGTTTTACTTTTGGACCCATATAACTAATGTATAGTGCATACGTTATAGTTAAGTTCTTTTGACGATAACAGACAAACCTTTTATTGGTTAACTGTTATACTTCAATCATTTATTTATTAGACTGTAATAAACATTTTGAGACGCGTTATAACTTTTTGGAATGTGAATTAAAGATTTTGCACCATATAGTTCACAAGGCTGTTTTTAGGACCTATATAACTAAAGTATAGTGCATAAGTTGTAGTTAAGTTTTTTAAAGATAACAGACCAACCTTTTATTGGTTAACTGTTATACATTAATTCTTTATTTATTAGACTTTAATAAACATTTTGAGACGCGTTATATTTTTTGGGAATGTGAATTAAACATTTTGCACCATATAGTTCACAAGTCTCTTTTTAGGACCTATATAACTAAAGTATAGTCATAGTGCATATGTTGTAGTTAAGTTCTTTTAAAGATAACAGACAGACCTTTTATTGGTTAACTGTTATACTTTAATCATTTATTTATTAGACTCTAATAAACATTTTGAGTCGCGTTATTACTTTTGGAATGTGAATTAATCATTTTGCACCATATAGTTCACAATTGTCATTTTTTGGACCTATATAACTAATGTATAGTGCATAAGTTGTAATTAAGTTCTTTTAACGATAACAGACATACTTTTTATTGGTTAACTGTTATACTTTTATTAATTACTTAGTAGACTCTAGTAAACATTTTGAAACCCGTTAGAAGTTTTTGGAATGTGAATTAAACATTTGGCACCATATACTTCAGGGGGCACTTTTTAGGACCTATATAACTAATGTAGAGTGCAAATGTTTTAGTTAAGTTCTTTTAAAGATAACAGACAAACCTTTTATTGGTTAACTGTTATACTTTTATTATTTAATTATTACAATCTAATAAACATTTTGAGACCCGTTAGAACTTTTGGCAATGTGAATTAAACATTTGGCACTATATAGTTCACAAGGCACTTTTTAGGATCTATATAACTAATGTATAGTGCAAATGTTTTAATTAAGTTCTTTTAACGATAACAGACAAACCTTTTATTGGTTAACTGTTATACTTTTATTATTTACTTATTAGACTCTAATAAACATTTTGAGACACGTTAGAAGTTTTTGCAATGTGAATTAAACATTTGGCACCATATAGTTTACAATGCACTTTTTAGGACCTAGATAACTTATGTATAGTGCAAATGTTTTAGTTAAATTCTTTCAACGATAACAGACAAACCTTTTATTGGTTAACTGTTATACTTTTATTATTTACTTATTAGACTCTAATAAACATTTTGAGACGCTTTAGAACTTTTTGCAATGTGAATTAAACATTTGGCACCATATAGTTCAGAAGGCACTTTTTAGGATCTATATAACTAATGTATAGTGCAAATGTTTTAGTTAAGCCTTTTAACGATAACAGATAAATCTTTTATTGGTTAACTGTTATACTGTTATTATTTACTTATTAGACTCTAATAAACATTTTGAGACCCGTTATATCTTTTTTCAATGTGAATTAAACATTTGGCACCATATAGTTTACAAGGCACTTTTTAGGACCTATATAACTAATGTATAGTGCAAATGTTTTAGTTAATTTCTTTTAACGATAACAGACAAACCTTTTATTGGTTAACTGTTATACTTTTATTATTTATTTATTAGACTCTAAGAAACATTTTGAGATCCGTTAGAACTTTTTGCAATGTGAATTAAACATTTGGCACCATATAGTTCACAAGGCACTTTTTAGGACCTATATAACTAATGAATAGTGCATTTTTTGTAGTTAAGTTCTTTTAACGATAACAGACAAACCTTTTATTGGTTGACTGTTATACTTTTATTACTTAATTATTAGACTCTAATAAACATTTTGAGACGCGTTACAACTTTTGGGAATGTGAATTAAACGTTTTGTACCATATAGTTCACAAGGCACTTTTTAGGACCTGTATAACTAATGTATAGTGCAAATGTTTTAATTAAGTTCTTTTAACGATAACAGACAAACCTTTTATTGGTTAACTGTTATACTTTTATTATTTACTTATTAGACTCTATTAAACAATTTGAGACGCGTTATAATTTTTGGGAATGTGAATTAAACATTTTGCACCATATAGTTCACAAGTCTCTTTTTAGGACCTATATAACTAAAGTATAGTCATAGTGCATATGTTGTAGTTAAGTTCTTTTAAAGATAACAGACAGACCTTTTATTGGTCAACTTTTATACTTTAATCATTTATTTATTAGACTCTAATAAACATTTTGCGTCGAGTTATTACTTTTGGAATGTGAATTAATCATTTTGCACCATATAGTTCATAAGTGTCATTTTTTGGACCTATATAACTAATGTATAGTGCATAAGTTGTAATTAAGTTCTTTTAACGATAACAGACAAACTTTTTATTGGTTAACTGTTATACTTTTATTAATTACTTAGTAGACTCTAGTAAACATTTTGAAACCCGTTAGAAGTTTTTGGAATGTGAATTAAACATTTGGCACCATATACTTCAGGGGGCACTTTTTAAGACCTATATAACTAAAGTATAGTGCATAAGTTGTAGTTAAGTTCTTTTAAAGATAACAGACCAACCTTTTATTGGTTAACTGTTATACTTTTATTATTTAATTATTACAATCTAATAAACATTTTGAGACCCGTTAGAACTTTTTGCAATGTGAATTAAACATTTGGCACTATATAGTTCACAAGGCACTTTTTAGGATCTATATAACTAATGTATAGTGCAAATGTTTTAATTAAGTTCTTTTAACGATAACAGACAAACCTTTTATTGGTTAACTGTTATACTTTTATTATTTACTTATTAGACTCTATTAAACATTTTGAGACGCGTTATAATTTTTTGCAGTGTGAATTAAACATTTGGCACCATATAGTTCACAAAGCACTTTTTAGGACCTATATAACTAATGTATAGTACAAATGTTTTAGTTATTTCTTTTAACGATAATAGACAAACCTTTTATTGGTTAAGGGTTATACTTTTATTATTTACTTATTAGACTCTAATAAACATTTTGAGACCCGTTATAACTTTTTGCAATGTGAATTAAACATTTGGCACCATATAGTTCACAAGGCACTTTTTAGGACCTATATAACTAATGTATAGTGGAAATGGTTTAGTTAAGTTCTTTTAACGATAACAGACAAACCTTTTATTGGTTAACTGTTATACTTTTTTTATATACTTATTAGACTCTAATAAACATTTTGAGACGGGTTATAAATTTTGGGAATGTGAATTAAACATTTTGCACCATATAGTTCACAAGTCTCTTTTTAGAACCTATATAACTAAAGTATAGTCATAGTGCATATGTTGTAGTTAAGTTCTTTTAAAGATAAGAGACAGACCTTTTATTGGTTAACTGTTATACTTTAATCATTTATTTATTAGACTCTAATAAACATTTTGAGTCGCGTTATTACTTTTGGAATGTGAATTAATCATTTTGCACCATATAGTTCACAAGTGTCATTTTTTGGACCTATATAACTAATGTATAGTGCATAAGTTGTAATTAAGTTCTTTTAACGATAACAAACATACTTTTTATTGGTTAACTGTTATACTTTTATTAATTACTTAGTAGACTCTAGTAAACATTTTGAAACCCGTTAGAAGTTTTTGGAATGTGAATTAAACATTTGGCACCATATATGTCAGGGGGCACTTTTTAGGACCTATATAACTAAAGTATAGTGCATAAGTTGTAGTTAAGTTCTTTTAAAGATAACAGACCAACCTTTTATTGGTTAACTGTTATACTTTTATTATTTAATTATTAGACTCTAATAAACATTTTGAGACCCGTTAGAAGTTTTTGCAATGTGAATTAAACATTTGGCACCATATAGTTTACAAGGCACTTTTTAGGACCTATATAACTTATGTATAGTGCAAATGTTTTAGTTAAATTCTTTCAACGATAACAGACAAACCTTTTATTGGTTAACTGTTATACTTTTATTATTTACTTATTAGACTCTAATAAACATTTTGAGACCCGTTAGAAGTTTTTGCAATGTGAATTAAACATTTGGCACCATATAGTTCAGAAGGCACTTTTTAGGATCTATATAACTAATGTATAGTGCAAATGTTTTAGTTAAGTTCTTTTAACGATAACAGATAAATCTTTTATTGGTTAACTGTTATACTTTTATTATTTACTTATTAGACTCTAATAAACATTTTGAGACCCGTTAGAACTTTTTTCAATGTGAATTAAACATTTGGCACCATATAGTTCACAAGGCACTTTTTAGGACCTATATAACTAATGAATAGTGCATTTTTTGTAGTTAAGTTCTTTTAACGATAACAGCCAAACCTTTTATTGGTTGACTGTTCTACTTTTATTACTTAGTTATTAGACTCTAATAAACATTTTGAGACGCGTTACAACTTTTGGGAATGTGAATTAAACATTTTGTACTATATAGTTCACAAGGCACTTTTTAGGACCTATATAACTAATGTATAGTGCATATGTTGTAGTTAAGTTCTTTTAACGATAACAGACAAACCTTTTATTGGTTAACTGTTAAACTTTTATTATTTACTTATTAGACTCTAATAAACATTTTGAGACGCGTTAGAACTTTTGGGAATTTGAATTAAACATTTTGCACCATATAGTTCACAAGTTTTACTTTTGGACCCATATAACTAATGTATAGTGCATATGTTATAGTTAAGTTCTTTTGACGATAACAGACCAACCTTTTATTGGTTAACTGTTATACTTTAATTCTTTATTTATTAGACTCTAATAAACATTTTGAGAAGCATTATAACTTTTGGGAATGTGAATTAAACATTTTGCACCATATAGTTCACAAGGCTCTTTTTAGGACCTATATAACTAAAGTATAGTCATAGTGCGAATGTTGTAGTTAAGTTCTTTTAAAGATAACAGACAGACCTTTTATTAGTTAACTGTTATACTTTAATCATTTATTTATTAGACTCTAATAAACATTTTGAGACGCGTTATTACTTTTGGAATGTGAATTAATCATTTTGCACCATATAGTTCACAAGTGTCATTTTTTGGACCTATATAACTAATGTATAGTGCATAAGTTGTAATTAAGTTCTTTTAACGATAACAGACATACTTTTTATTGGTTAACTGTTATACTTTTATTAATTACTTAGTAGACTCTAGTAAACATTTTGAAACCCGTTAGTAGTTTTTGGAATGTGAATTAAACATTTGGCACCATATACTTCAGAGGGCACCTTTTAGGACCTATATAACTAATGTATAGTGCAAATGTTTTATATAAGTTCTTTTAACGATAACAGACAGACCTTTTATTGGTTAACTGTTATACTTTTATTATTTAATTATTAGAATCTAATAAACATTTTGAGACCCGTTAGAACTTTTTGCAATGTGAATTAAACATTTGGCACTATATAGTTCACAAGGCACTTTTTAGGATCTATATAACTAATGTATAGTGCAAATGTTTTAATTAAGTTCTTTTAACGATAACAGACAAAACTTTTATTGGTTAACTGTTATACTTTTATTATTTACTTATTAGACTCTATTAAACATTTTGAGACCCGTTATAATTTTTTGCAGTGTGAATTAAACATTTGGCACCATATACTTCAGGGGGCACTTTTTAGGACCTATATAACTAATGTATAATGGAAATGGTTTAGTTAAGTTCTTTTAACGATAACAGACAAAACTTTTATTGGTTAACTGTTATACTTTTATTATTTACTTATTAGACTCTAATAAACATTTTGAGACCCGTTATAACTTTTTGCAATGTGAATTAAACATTTGGCACCATATACTTCAGGGGGCACTTTTTAGGACCTATATAACTAATGTATAGTGGAAATGGTTTAGTTAAGTTCTTTTAACGATAACAGACAAACCTTTTATTGGTTAACTGTTATACTTTAATTCTTTATTTATTAGACTCTAATAAACATTTTGAGAAGCATTATAACTTTTGGGAATGTGAATTAAACATTTTGCACCATATAGTTCACAAGGCTCTTTTTAGGACCTATATAACTAAAGTATAGTCATAGTGCGAATGTTGTAGTTAAGTTCTTTTAAAGATAACAGACAGACCTTTTATTAGTTAACTGTTATACTTTAATCATTTATTTATTAGACTCTAATAAACATTTTGAGACGCGTTATTACTTTTGGAATGTGAATTAATCATTTTGCACCATATAGTTCACAAGTGTCATTTTTTGGACCTATATAACTAATGTATAGTGCATAAGTTGTAATTAAATTCTTTTAACGATAACAGACATACTTTTTATTGGTTAACTGTTATACTTTTATTAATTACTTAGTAGACTCTAGTAAACATTTTGAAACCCGTTAGTAGTTTTTGGAATGTGAATTAAACATTTGGCACCATATACTTCAGAGGGCACCTTTTAGGACCTATATAACTAATGTATAGTGCAAATGTTTTATATAAGTTCTTTTAACGATAACAGACAGACCTTTTATTGGTTAACTGTTATACTTTTATTATTTAATTATTAGAATCTAATAAACATTTTGAGACCCGTTAGAACTTTTTGCAATGTGAATTAAACATTTGGCACTATATAGTTCACAAGGCACTTTTTAGGATCTATATAACTAATGTATAGTGCAAATGTTTTAATTAAGTTCTTTTAACGATAACAGACAAACCTTTTATTGGTTAACTGTTATACTTTTATTATTTACTTATTAGACTCTATTAAACATTTTGAGACCCGTTATAATTTTTTGCAGTGTGAATTAAACATTTGGCACCATATATTTCAGGGGGCACTTTTTAGGACCTATATAACTAATGTATAATGGAAATGGTTTAGTTAAGTTCTTTTAACGATAACAGACAAAACTTTTATTGGTTAACTGTTATACTTTTATTATTTACTTATTAGACTCTAATAAACATTTTGAGACCCGTTATAACTTTTTGCAATGTGAATTAAACATTTGGCACCATATACTTCAGGGGGCACTTTTTAGGACCTATATAACTAATGTATAGTGGAAATGGTTTAGTTAAGTTCTTTTAACGATAACAAACAAACCTTTTTTTGGTTAACTGTTATACTTTTATTATTTACTTATTAGACTCTAATAAACATTTTGAGACGCTTTAGAACTTTTTGCAATGTGAATTAAACATTTGGCACCATATAGTTCAGAAGGCACTTTTTAGGATCTATATAACTAATGTATAGTGCAAATGATTTAGTTAAGTTCTTTTAACGATAACAGATAAATCTTTTATTGTTTAACTGTTATACTTTTATTATTTACTTATTAGACGCTAATAAACATTTTGAGACCCGTTATATTTTTTTTCAATGTGAATTAAACATTTGGCACCATATAGTTTACAAGGCACTTTTTAGGACCTATATAACTAATGTATAGTGCAAATGTTTTAGTTAACTTCTTTTAACGATAACAGACAAACCTTTTATTGGTTAACTGTTATACTTTTATTATTTATTTATTAGACTCTAAGAAACATTTTGAGACCCGTTATAACTTTTTGCAATGTGAATTAAACATTTGGCACCATATAGTTCACAAGACACTTTTTAGGACCTATATAACTAATGAATAGTGCATTTTTTGTAGTTAAGTTCTTTTAACGATAACAGACAAACCTTTTATTGGTTGACTGTTATACTTTTATTACTTAATTATTAGACTCTAATAAACATTTTGAGACGCGTTACAACTTTTGGGAATGTGAATTAAACGTTTTGTACCATATAGTTCACAAGGCACTTTTTAGGACCTATATAACTAATGTATAGTGCATATGTTGTAGTTAAGTTCTTTTAACGATAACAGACAAACCTTTTATTGGTTAACTGTTAAACTTTTATTATTTACTTATTAGACTCTAATAAACATTTTGAGACGCGTTAGAACTTTTGGGAATTTGAATTAAACATTTTGCACCATATAGTTCACAAGTTTTACTTTTGGACCCATATAACTAATGTATAGTGCATATGTTATAGTTAAGTTCTTTTGACGATAACAGACCAACCTTTTATTGGTTAACTGTTATACTTCAATTCTTTATTTATTAGACTCTAATAAACATTTTGAGAAGCGTTATAACTTTTGGGAATGTGAATTAAACATTTTGCACCATATAGTTCACAAGGCTCTTTTTAGGACCTATATAACTAAAGTATAGTCATAGTGCGAATGTTGTAGTTAAGTTCTTTTAACGATAACAGACAGACCTTTTATTAGTTAACTGTTATATTTTAATCATTTATTTATTAGACTCTAATAAACATTTTGAGACCCGTTATTACTTTTGGAATGTGAATTAATCATTTTGCACCATATAGTTCACAAGTGTCATTTTTTGAACCTATATAACTAATGTATAGTGCATAAGTTGTAATTAAGTTCTTTTAACGATAACAGACATACTTTTTATTGGTTCACTGTTATACTTTTATTAATTACTTAGTAGACTCTAGTAAACATTTTGAAACCCGTTAGTAGTTTTTGGAATGTGAATTAAACATTTGGCACCATATACTTCAGGGGGCACTTTTTAGGACCTATATAACTAATGTATAGTGCAAATGTTTTATTTAAGTTCTTTTAACGATAACAGACAGACCTTTTATTGGTTAACTGTTATACTTTTATTATTTAATTATTAGAATCTAATAAACATTTTGAGACCCGTTAGAACTTTTTGCAATGTGAATTAAACATTTGGCACTATATAGTTCACAAGGCACTTTTTAGGACCTGTATAACTAATGTATAGTGCAAATGTTTTAATTAAGTTCTTTTAACGATAACAGACAAACCTTTTATTGGTTAACTGTTATACTTTTATTATTTACTTATTAGACTCTATTAAACAATTTGAGACGCGTTATAATTTTTGGGAATGTGAATTAAACATTTTGCACCATATAGTTCACAAGTCTCTTTTTAGGACCTATATAACTAAAGTATAGTCATAGTGCATATGTTGTAGTTAAGTTCTTTTAAAGATAACAGACAGACCTTTTGTTGGCCAACTTTTATACTGTAATCATTTATTTATTAGACTCTAATAAACATTTTGAGTCGAGTTATTACTTTTGGAATGTGAATTAATCATTTTGCACCATATAGTTCACAAGTGTCATTTTTTGGACCTGTATAACTAATGTATAGTGCATAAGTTGTAATTAAGTTCTTTTAACGATAACAGACATACTTTTTATTGGTTAACTGTTATACTTTTATTAATTACTTAGTAGACTCTAGTAAACATTTTGAAACCCGTTAGAAGTTTTTGGAATGTGAATTAAACATTTGGCACCATATACTTCAGGGGGCACTTTTTAGGACCTATATAACTAAAGTATAGTGCATAAGTTGTAGTTAAGTTCTTTTAAAGATAACAGACCAACCTTTTATTGGTTAACTGTTATACTTTTATTATTTAATTATTACAATCTAATAAACATTTTGAGACCCGTTAGAACTTTTTGCAATGTGAATTAAACATTTGGCACTATATAGTTCACAAGGCACTTTTTAGGATCTATATAACTAATGTATAGTGCAAATGTTTTAATTAAGTTCTTTTAACGATAACAGACAAACCTTTTATTGGTTAACTGTTATACTTTTATTAATTACTTATTAGACTCTATTAAACATTTTGAGACGCGTTATAATTTTTTGCAGTGTGAATTAAACATTTGGCACCATATAGTTCACAAAGCACTTTTTAGGACCTATATAACTAATGTATAGTACAAATGTTTTAGTTATTTCTTTTAACGATAATAGACAAACCTTTTATTGGTTAAGGGTTATACTTTTATTATTTACTTATTAGACTCTAATAAACATTTTGAGACCCGTTATAACTTTTTGCAATGTGAATTAAACATTTGGCACCAAATAGTTCACAAGGCACTTTTTAGGACCTATATAACTAATGTATAGTGGAAATGGTTTAGTTAAGTTCTTTTAACGATAACAGACAAACCTTTTATTGGTTAACTGTTATACTTTAATTCTTTATTTATTAGACTCTAATAAACATTTTGAGAAGCATTATAACTTTTGGGAATGTGAATTAAACATTTTGCACCATATAGTTCACAAGGCTCTTTTTAGGACCTATATAACTAAAGTATAGTCATAGTGCGAATGTTGTAGTTAAGTTCTTTTAAAGATAACAGACAGACCTTTTATTAGTTAACTGTTATACTTTAATCATTTATTTATTAGACTCTAATAAACATTTTGAGACGCGTTATTACTTTTGGAATGTGAATTAATCATTTTGCACCATATAGTTCACAAGTGTCATTTTTTGGACCTATATAACTAATGTATAGTGCATAAGTTGTAATTAAATTCTTTTAACGATAACAGACATACTTTTTATTGGTTAACTGTTATACTTTTATTAATTACTTAGTAGACTCTAGTAAACATTTTGAAACCCGTTAGTAGTTTTTGGAATGTGAATTAAACATTTGGCACCATATACTTCAGAGGGCACCTTTTAGGACCTATATAACTAATGTATAGTGCAAATGTTTCATATAAGTTCTTTTAACGATAACAGACAGACCTTTTATTGGTTAACTGTTATACTTTTATTATTTAATTATTAGAATCTAATAAACATTTTGAGACCCGTTAGAACTTTTTGCAATGTGAATTAAACATTTGGCACTATATAGTTCACAAGGCACTTTTTAGGATCTATATAACTAATGTATAGTGCAAATGTTTTAATTAAGTTCTTTTAACGATAACAGACAAACCTTTTATTGGTTAACTGTTATACTTTTATTATTTACTTATTAGACTCTATTAAACATTTTGAGACCCGTTATAATTTTTTGCAGTGTGAATTAAACATTTGGCACCATATACTTCAGGGGGCACTTTTTAGGACCTATATAACTAATGTATAATGGAAATGGTTTAGTTAAGTTCTTTTAACGATAACAGACAAAACTTTTATTGGTTAACTGTTATACTTTTATTATTTACTTATTAGACTCTAATAAACATTTTGAGACCCGTTATAACTTTTTGCAATGTGAATTAAACATTTGGCACCATATACTTCAGGGGGCACTTTTTAGGACCTATATAACTAATGTATAGTGGAAATGGTTTAGTTAAGTTCTTTTAACGATAACAGACAAACCTTTTATTGGTTAACTGTTATACTTTTATTATTTACTTATTAGACTCTAATAAACATTTTGAGACGCTTTAGAACTTTTTGCAATGTGAATTAAACATTTGGCACCATATAGTTCAGAAGGCACTTTTTAGGATCTATATAACTAATGTATAGTGCAAATGTTTTAGTTAAGTTCTTTTAACGATAACAGATAAATCTTTTATTGTTTAACTGTTATACTTTTATTATTTACTTATTAGACGCTAATAAACATTTTGAGACCCGTTATATTTTTTTTCAATGTGAATTAAACATTTGGCACCATATAGTTTACAAGGCACTTTTTAGGACCTATATAACTAATGTATAGTGCAAATGTTTTAGTTAACTTCTTTTAACGATAACAGACAAACCTTTTATTGGTTAACTGTTATACTTTTATTATTTATTTATTAGACTCTAAGAAACATTTTGAGACCCGTTAGAACTTTTTGCAATGTGAATTAAACATTTGGCACCATATAGTTCACAAGACACTTTTTAGGACCTATATAACTAATGAATAGTGCATTTTTTGTAGTTAAGTTCTTTTAACGATAACAGACAAACCTTTTATTGGTTGACTGTTATACTTTTATTACTTAATTATTAGACTCTAATAAACATTTTGAGACGCGTTACAACTTTTGGGAATGTGAATTAAACGTTTTGTACCATATAGTTCACAAGGCACTTTTTAGGACCTATATAACTAATGTATAGTGCATATGTTGTAGTTAAGTTCTTTTAACGATAACAGACAAACCTTTTATTGGTTAACTGTTAAACTTTTATTATTTACTTATTAGACTCTAATAAACATTTTGAGACGCGTTAGAACTTTTGGGAATTTGAATTAAACATTTGGCACCATATAGTTCACAAGTTTTACTTTTGGACCCATATAACTAATGTATAGTGCATATGTTATAGTTAAGTTCTTTTGACGATAACAGACCAACCTTTTATTGGTTAACTGTTATACTTCAATTCTTTATTTATTAGACTCTAATAAACATTTTGAGAAGCGTTATAACTTTTGGGAATGTGAATTAAACATTTTGCACCATATAGTTCACAAGGCTCTTTTTAGGACCTATATAACTAAAGTATAGTCATAGTGCGAATGTTGTAGTTAAGTTCTTTTAACGATAACAGACAGACCTTTTATTAGTTAACTGTTATATTTTAATCATTTATTTATTAGACTCTAATAAACATTTTGAGACCCGTTATTACTTTTGGAATGTGAATTAATCATTTTGCACCATATAGTTCACAAGTGTCATTTTTTGAACCTATATAACTAATGTATAGTGCATAAGTTGTAATTAAGTTCTTTTAACGATAACAGACATACTTTTTATTGGTTCACTGTTATACTTTTATTAATTACTTAGTAGACTCTAGTAAACATTTTGAAACCCGTTAGTAGTTTTTGGAATGTGAATTAAACATTTGGCACCATATACTTCAGGGGGCACTTTTTAGGACCTATATAACTAATGTATAGTGCAAATGTTTTATTTAAGTTCTTTTAACGATAACAGACAGACCTTTTATTGGTTAACTGTTATACTTTTAAAATTTAATTATTAGAATCTAATAAACATTTTGAGACCCGTTAGAACTTTTTGCAATGTGAATTAAACATTTGGCACTATATAGTTCACAAGGCACTTTTTAGGACCTGTATAACTAATGTATAGTGCAAATGTTTTAATTAAGTTCTTTTAACGATAACAGACAAACCTTTTATTGGTTAACTGTTATACTTTTATTATTTACTTATTAGACTCTATTAAACAATTTGAGACGCGTTATAATTTTTGGGAATGTGAATTAAACATTTTGCACCATATAGTTCACAAGTCTCTTTTTAGGACCTATATAACTAAAGTATAGTCATAGTGCATATGTTGTAGTTAAGTTCTTTTAAAGATAACAGACAGACCTTTTGTTGGCCAACTTTTATACTGTAATCATTTATTTATTAGACTCTAATAAACATTTTGAGTCGAGTTATTACTTTTGGAATGTGAATTAATCATTTTGCACCATATAGTTCACAAGTGTCATTTTTTGGACCTATATAACTAATGTATAGTGCATAAGTTGTAATTAAGTTCTTTTAACGATAACAGACATACTTTTTATTGGTTAACTGTTATACTTTTATTAATTACTTAGTAGACTCTAGTAAACATTTTGAAACCCGTTAGAAGTTTTTGGAATGTGAATTAAACATTTGGCACCATATACTTCAGGGGGCACTTTTTAGGACCTATATAACTAAAGTATAGTGCATAAGTTGTAGTTAAGTTCTTTTAAAGATAACAGACCAACCTTTTATTGGTTAACTGTTATACTTTTATTATTTAATTATTACAATCTAATAAACATTTTGAGACCCGTTAGAACTTTTTGCAATGTGAATTAAACATTTGGCACTATATAGTTCACAAGGCACTTTTTAGGATCTATATAACTAATGTATAGTGCAAATGTTTTAATTAAGTTCTTTTAACGATAACAGACAAACCTTTTATTGGTTAACTGTTATACTTTTATTAATTACTTATTAGACTCTATTAAACATTTTGAGACGCGTTATAATTTTTTGCAGTGTGAATTAAACATTTGGCACCATATAGTTCACAAAGCACTTTTTAGGACCTATATAACTAATGTATAGTACAAATGTTTTAGTTATTTCTTTTAACGATAATAGACAAACCTTTTATTGGTTAAGGGTTATACTTTTATTATTTACTTATTAGACTCTAATAAACATTTTGAGACCCGTTATAACTTTTTGCAATGTGAATTAAACATTTGGCACCAAATAGTTCACAAGGCACTTTTTAGGACCTATATAACTAATGTATAGTGGAAATGGTTTAGTTAAGTTCTTTTAACGATAACAGACAAACCTTTTATTGGTTAACTGTTATCCTTTTTCATATACTTATTAGACTCTAATAAACATTTTGAGACGGGTTATAATTTTTGGGAATGTGAATTAAACATTTTGCACCATATAGTTCACAAGTCTCTTTTTAGGACCTATATAACTAAAGTATAGTCATAGTGCATATGTTGTAGTTAAGTTCTTTTAAAGATAACAGACAGACCTTTTATTGGTTAACTGTTATACTTTAATCATTTATTTATTAGACTCTAATAAACATTTTGAGTCGCGTTATTACTTTTGGAATGTGAATTAATCATTTTGCACCATATAGTTCACAAGTGTCATTTTTTGGACCTATATAACTAATGTATAGTGCATAAGTTGTAATTAAGTTCTTTTAACGATAACAAACATACTTTTTATTGGTTAACTGTTATACTTTTATTAATTACTTAGTAGACTCTAGTAAACATTTTGAAACCCGTTAGAAGTTTTTGGAATGTGAATTAAACATTTGGCACCATATATGTCAGGGGGCACTTTTTAGGACCCATATAACTAATGTATAGTGCATAAGTTGTAGTTAAGTTCTTTTAAAGATAACAGACCAACCTTTTATTGGTTAACTGTTATACTTTTATTATTTAATTATTAGACTCTAATAAACATTTTGAGACCCGTTAGAAGTTTTTGCAATGTGAATTAAACATTTGGCACCATATAGTTTACAAGGCACTTTTTAGGACCTATATAACTTATGTATAGTGCAAATGTTTTAGTTAAATTCTTTCAACGATAACAGACAAACCTTTTATTGGTTAACTGTTATACTTTTATCATTTACTTATTAGACTCTAATAAACATTTTGAGACCCGTTAGTACTTTTTGCAATGTGAATTAAACATTTGGCACCATATAGTTCAGAAGGCACTTTTTAAGATCTATATAACTAATGTATAGTGCAAATGTTTTAGTTAACTTCTTTTAACGATAACAGATAAATCTTTTATTGGTTAACTGTTATACTTTTATTATTTACTTATTAGACTCTAATAAACATTTTGAGACCCGTTAGAACTTTTTTCAATGTGAATTAAACATTTGGCACCATATAGTTCACAAGGCACTTTTTAGGACCTATATAACTAATGAATAGTGCATTTTTTGTAGTTAAGTTCTTTTAACGATAACAGCCAAACCTTTTATTGGTTGACTGTTATACTTTTATTACTTAGTTATTAGACTCTAATAAACATTTTGAGACGCGTTACAACTTTTGGGAATGTGAATTAAACATTTTGTACCATATAGTTCACAAGGCACTTTTTAGGACCTATATAACTAATGTATAGTGCATATGTTGTAGTTAAGTTCTTTTAACGATAACAGACAAACCTTTTATTGGTTAACTGTTAAACTTTTATTATTTACTTATTAGACTCTAATAAACATTTTGAGACGCGTTAGAACTTTTGGGAATTTGAATTAAACATTTTGCACCATATAGTTCACAAGTTTTACTTTTGGACCCATATAACTAATGTATAGTGCATATGTTATAGTTAAGTTCTTTTGACGATAACAGACCAACCTTTTATTGGTTAACTGTTATACTTTAATTCTTTATTTATTAGACTCTAATAAACATTTTGAGAAGCATTATAACTTTTGGGAATGTGAATTAAACATTTTGCACCATATAGTTCACAAGGCTCTTTTTAGGACCTATATAACTAAAGTATAGTCATAGAGCGAATGTTGTAGTTAATTTCTTTTAAAGATAACAGACAGACCTTTTATTAGTTAACTGTTATACTTTAATCATTTATTTATTAGACTCTAATAAACATTTTGAGACGCGTTATTACTTTTGGAATGTGAATTAATCATTTTGCACCATATAGTTCACAAGTGTCATTTTTTGGACCTATATAACTAATGTATAGTGCATAAGTTGTAATTAAGTTCTTTTAACGATAACAGACATACTTTTTATTGGTTAACTGTTATACTTTTATTAATTACTTAGTAGACTCTAATAAACATTTTGAAACCCGTTAGTAGTTTTTGGAATGTGAATTAAACATTTGGCACCATATACTTCAGAGGGCACTTTTTAGGACCTATATAACTAATGTATAGTGCAAATGTTTTATATAAGTTCTTTTAACGATAACAGACAGACCTTTTATTGGTTAACTGTTATACTTTTATTATTTAATTATTAGAATCTAATAAACATTTTGAGACCCGTTGGAACTTTTTGCAATGTGAATTAAACATTTGGCACTATATAGTTCACAAGGCACTTTTTAGGACCTGTATAACTAATGTATAGTGCAAATGTTTTAATTAAGTTCTTTTAACGATAACAGACAAACCTTTTATTGGTTAACTGTTCTACTTTTATTATTTACTTATTAGACTCTATTAAACATTTTGAGACGCGTTATAATTTTTTGCAGTGTGAATTAAACATTTGGCACCATATAGTTCACAAAGCACTTTTTAGGACCTATATAACTAATGTATAGTACAAATGTTTTAGTTATTTCTTTTAACGATAACAGACAAACCTTTTATTGGTTAAGGGTTATACTTTTATTATTTACTTATTAGACTCTAATAAACATTTTGAGACACGTTAGAACTTTTTGCAATGTGAATTAAACATTTGGCACCATATAGTTTACAAGGCACTTTTTAGGACCTATATAACTAACGAATAGTGCATTTTTTGTATTTAAGTTCTTTTAACGATAACAGACAAACCTTTTATTGGTTGACTGTTCTACTTTTATTACTTAGTTATTAGACTCTAATAAACATTTTGAGACTCGTTACAACTTTTGGGAATGTGAATTAAACATTTTGTACCATATAGTTCACAAGGCAATTTTTGGGACCTTAATAACTAATGTATAGTGCATAAGTTGTAATTAAGTTCTTTTAACGATAACAGACAAACCTTTTATTGGTTAACTGTTATACTTTTATTATTTACTTATTAGACTCTAATAAACATTTTGAGACGCGTTAGAACTTTTGGGAATTTGAATTAAACATTTTGCACCATATAGTTCACAAGTTTTACTTTTGGACCCATATAACTAATGTATAGTGCATAAGTTGTAATTAAGTTCTTTTAACGATAACAGACAAACCTTTTATTGGTTAACTGTTATACTTCAATTCTTTATTTATTAGACTCTAATAAACATTTTGAGAAGCGTTATAACTTTTGGGAATGTGAATTAAACATTTTGCACCATATAGTTCACAAGGCTCTTTTTAGGACATATATAACTAAAGTATAGTCATAGTGCGAATGTTGTAGTTAAGTTCTTTTAACGATAACAGACAGACCTTTTATTAGTTAACTGTTATATTTTAATCATTTATTTATTAGACTCTAATAAACATTTTGAGACCCGTTATTACTTTTGGAATGTGAATTAATCATTTTGCACCATATAGTTCACAAGTGTCATTTTTTGAACCTATATAACTAATGTATAGTGCATAAGTTGTAATTAAGTTCTTTTAACGATAACAGACATACTTTTTATTGGTTCACTGTTATACTTTTATTAATTACTTAGTAGACTCTAGTAAACATTTTGAAACCCGTTAGTAGTTTTTGGAATGTGAATTAAACATTTGGCACCATATACTTCAGGGGGCACTTTTTAGGACCTATATAACTAATGTATAGTGCAAATGTTTTATTTAAGTTCTTTTAACGATAACAGACAGACCTTTTATTGGTTAACTGTTATACTTTTAAAATTTAATTATTAGAATCTAATAAACATTTTGAGACCCGTTAGAACTTTTTGCAATGTGAATTAAACATTTGGCACTATATAGTTCACAAGGCACTTTTTAGGACCTGTATAACTAATGTATAGTGCAAATGTTTTAATTAAGTTCTTTTAACGATAACAGACAAACCTTTTATTGGTTAACTGTTATACTTTTATTATTTACTTATTAGACTCTATTAAACAATTTGAGACGCGTTATAATTTTTGGGAATGTGAATTAAACATTTTGCACCATATAGTTCACAAGTCTCTTTTTAGGACCTATATAACTAAAGTATAGTCATAGTGCATATGTTGTAGTTAAGTTCTTTTAAAGATAACAGACAGACCTTTTGTTGGCCAACTTTTATACTGTAATCATTTATTTATTAGACTCTAATAAACATTTTGAGTCGAGTTATTACTTTTGGAATGTGAATTAATCATTTTGCACCATATAGTTCACAAGTGTCATTTTTTGGACCTATATAACTAATGTATAGTGCATAAGTTGTAATTAAGTTCTTTTAACGATAACAGACATACTTTTTATTGGTTAACTGTTATACTTTTATTAATTACTTAGTAGACTCTAGTAAACATTTTGAAACCCGTTAGAAGTTTTTGGAATGTGAATTAAACATTTGGCACCATATACTTCAGGGGGCACTTTTTAGGACCTATATAACTAAAGTATAGTGCATAAGTTGTAGTTAAGTTCTTTTAAAGATAACAGACCAACCTTTTATTGGTTAACTGTTATACTTTTATTATTTAATTATTACAATCTAATAAACATTTTGAGACCCGTTAGAACTTTTTGCAATGTGAATTAAACATTTGGCACTATATAGTTCACAAGGCACTTTTTAGGATCTATATAACTAATGTATAGTGCAAATGTTTTAATTAAGTTCTTTTAACGATAACAGACAAACCTTTTATTGGTTAACTGTTATACTTTTATTAATTACTTATTAGACTCTATTAAACATTTTGAGACGCGTTATAATTTTTTGCAGTGTGAATTAAACATTTGGCACCATATAGTTCACAAAGCACTTTTTAGGACCTATATAACTAATGTATAGTACAAATGTTTTAGTTATTTCTTTTAACGATAATAGACAAACCTTTTATTGGTTAAGGGTTATACTTTTATTATTTACTTATTAGACTCTAATAAACATTTTGAGACCCGTTATAACTTTTTGCAATGTGAATTAAACATTTGGCACCAAATAGTTCACAAGGCACTTTTTAGGACCTATATAACTAATGTATAGTGGAAATGGTTTAGTTAAGTTCTTTTAACGATAACAGACAAACCTTTTATTGGTTAACTGTTATACTTTAATTCTTTATTTATTAGACTCTAATAAACATTTTGAGAAGCATTATAACTTTTGGGAATGTGAATTAAACATTTTGCACCATATAGTTCACAAGGCTCTTTTTAGGACCTATATAACTAAAGTATAGTCATAGTGCGAATGTTGTAGTTAAGTTCTTTTAAAGATAACAGACAGACCTTTTATTAGTTAACTGTTATACTTTAATCATTTATTTATTAGACTCTAATAAACATTTTGAGACGCGTTATTACTTTTGGAATGTGAATTAATCATTTTGCACCATATAGTTCACAAGTGTCATTTTTTGGACCTATATAACTAATGTATAGTGCATAAGTTGTAATTAAGTTCTTTTAACGATAACAGACATACTTTTTATTGGTTAACTGTTATACTTTTATTAATTACTTAGTAGACTCTAGTAAACATTTTGAAACCCGTTAGTAGTTTTTGGAATGTGAATTAAACATTTGGCACCATATACTTCAGAGGGCACCTTTTAGGACCTATATAACTAATGTATAGTGCAAATGTTTTATATAAGTTCTTTTAACGATAACAGACAGACCTTTTATTGGTTAACTGTTATACTTTTATTATTTAATTATTAGAATCTAATAAACATTTTGAGACCCGTTAGAACTTTTTGCAATGTGAATTAAACATTTGGCACCATATACTTCAGGGGGCACTTTTTAGGACCTATATAACTAATGTATAATGGAAATGGTTTAGTTAAGTTCTTTTAACGATAACAGACAAAACTTTTATTGGTTAACTGTTATACTTTTATTATTTACTTATTAGACTCTAATAAACATTTTGAGACCCGTTATAACTTTTTGCAATGTGAATTAAACATTTGGCACCATATACTTCAGGGGGCACTTTTTAGGACCTATATAACTAATGTATAGTGGAAATGGTTTAGTTAAGTTCTTTTAACGATAACAGACAAACCTTTTATTGGTTAACTGTTATACTTTTATTATTTACTTATTAGACTCTAATAAACATTTTGAGACGCTTTAGAACTTTTTGCAATGTGAATTAAACATTTGGCACCATATAGTTCAGAAGGCACTTTTTAGGATCTATATAACTAATGTATAGTGCAAATGTTTTAGTTAAGTTCTTTTAACGATAACAGATAAATCTTTTATTGTTTAACTGTTATACTTTTATTATTTACTTATTAGACGCTAATAAACATTTTGAGACCCGTTATATTTTTTTTCAATGTGAATTAAACATTTGGCACCATATAGTTTACAAGGCACTTTTTAGGACCTATATAACTAATGTATAGTGCAAATGTTTTAGTTAAATTCTTTTAACGATAACAGACAAACCTTTTATTGGTTAACTGTTATACTTTTATTATTTATTTATTAGACTCTAAGAAACATTTTGAGACCCGTTAGAACTTTTTGCAATGTGAATTAAACATTTGGCACCATATAGTTCACAAGACACTTTTTAGGACCTATATAACTAATGAATAGTGCATTTTTTGTAGTTAAGTTCTTTTAACGATAACAGACAAACCTTTTATTGGTTGACTGTTATACTTTTATTACTTAATTATTAGACTCTAATAAACATTTTGAGACGCGTTACAACTTTTGGGAATGTGAATTAAACGTTTTGTACCATATAGTTCACAAGGCACTTTTTAGGACCTATATAACTAATGTATAGTGCATATGTTGTAGTTAAGTTCTTTTAACGATAACAGACAAACCTTTTATTGGTTAACTGTTAAACTTTTATTATTTACTTATTAGACTCTAATAAACATTTTGAGACGCGTTAGAACTTTTGGGAATTTGAATTAAACATTTTGCACCATATAGTTCACAAGTTTTACTTTTGGACCCATATAACTAATGTATAGTGCATATGTTATAGTTAAGTTCTTTTGACGATAACAGACCAACCTTTTATTGGTTAACTGTTATACTTCAATTCTTTATTTATTAGACTCTAATAAACATTTTGAGAAGCGTTATAACTTTTGGGAATGTGAATTAAACATTTTGCACCATATAGTTCACAAGGCTCTTTTTAGGACCTATATAACTAAAGTATAGTCATAGTGCGAATGTTGTAGTTAAGTTCTTTTAACGATAACAGACAGACCTTTTATTAGTTAACTGTTATATTTTAATCATTTATTTATTAGACTCTAATAAACATTTTGAGACCCGTTATTACTTTTGGAATGTGAATTAATCATTTTGCACCATATAGTTCACAAGTGTCATTTTTTGAACCTATATAACTAATGTATAGTGCATAAGTTGTAATTAAGTTCTTTTAACGATAACAGACATACTTTTTATTGGTTCACTGTTATACTTTTATTAATTACTTAGTAGACTCTAGTAAACATTTTGAAACCCGTTAGTAGTTTTTGGAATGTGAATTAAACATTTGGCACCATATACTTCAGGGGGCACTTTTTAGGACCTATATAACTAATGTATAGTGCAAATGTTTTATTTAAGTTCTTTTAACGATAACAGACAGACCTTTTATTGGTTAACTGTTATACTTTTAAAATTTAATTATTAGAATCTAATAAACATTTTGAGACCCGTTAGAACTTTTTGCAATGTGAATTAAACATTTGGCACTATATAGTTCACAAGGCACTTTTTAGGACCTGTATAACTAATGTATAGTGCAAATGTTTTAATTAAGTTCTTTTAACGATAACAGACAAACCTTTTATTGGTTAACTGTTATACTTTTATTATTTACTTATTAGACTCTATTAAACAATTTGAGACGCGTTATAATTTTTGGGAATGTGAATTAAACATTTTGCACCATATAGTTCACAAGTCTCTTTTTAGGACCTATATAACTAAAGTATAGTCATAGTGCATATGTTGTAGTTAAGTTCTTTTAAAGATAACAGACAGACCTTTTGTTGGCCAACTTTTATACTGTAATCATTTATTTATTAGACTCTAATAAACATTTTGAGTCGAGTTATTACTTTTGGAATGTGAATTAATCATTTTGCACCATATAGTTCACAAGTGTCATTTTTTGGACCTATATAACTAATGTATAGTGCATAAGTTGTAATTAAGTTCTTTTAACGATAACAGACATACTTTTTATTGGTTAACTGTTATACTTTTATTAATTACTTAGTAGACTCTAGTAAACATTTTGAAACCCGTTAGAAGTTTTTGGAATGTGAATTAAACATTTGGCACCATATACTTCAGGGGGCACTTTTTAGGACCTATATAACTAAAGTATAGTGCATAAGTTGTAGTTAAGTTCTTTTAAAGATAACAGACCAACCTTTTATTGGTTAACTGTTATACTTTTATTATTTAATTATTACAATCTAATAAACATTTTGAGACCCGTTAGAACTTTTTGCAATGTGAATTAAACATTTGGCACTATATAGTTCACAAGGCACTTTTTAGGATCTATATAACTAATGTATAGTGCAAATGTTTTAATTAAGTTCTTTTAACGATAACAGACAAACCTTTTATTGGTTAACTGTTATACTTTTATTAATTACTTATTAGACTCTATTAAACATTTTGAGACGCGTTATAATTTTTTGCAGTGTGAATTAAACATTTGGCACCATATAGTTCACAAAGCACTTTTTAGGACCTATATAACTAATGTATAGTACAAATGTTTTAGTTATTTCTTTTAACGATAATAGACAAACCTTTTATTGGTTAAGGGTTATACTTTTATTATTTACTTATTAGACTCTAATAAACATTTTGAGACCCGTTATAACGTTTTGCAATGTGAATTAAACATTTGGCACCAAATAGTTCACAAGGCACTTTTTAGGACCTATATAACTAATGTATAGTGGAAATGGTTTAGTTAAGTTCTTTTAACGATAACAGACAAACCTTTTATTGGTTAACTGTTATCCTTTTTCATATACTTATTAGACTCTAATAAACATTTTGAGACGGGTTATAATTTTTGGGAATGTGAATTAAACATTTTGCACCATATAGTTCACAAGTCTCTTTTTAGGACCTATATAACTAAAGTATAGTCATAGTGCATATGTTGTAGTTAAGTTCTTTTAAAGATAACAGACAGACCTTTTATTGGTTAACTGTTATACTTTAATCATTTATTTATTAGACTCTAATAAACATTTTGAGTCGCGTTATTACTTTTGGAATGTGAATTAATCATTTTGCACCATATAGTTCACAAGTGTCATTTTTTGGACCTATATAACTAATGTATAGTGCATAAGTTGTAATTAAGTTCTTTTAACGATAACAAACATACTTTTTATTGGTTAACTGTTATACTTTTATTAATTACTTAGTAGACTCTAGTAAACATTTTGAAACCCGTTAGAAGTTTTTGGAATGTGAATTAAACATTTGGCACCATATATGTCAGGGGGCACTTTTTAGGACCCATATAACTAAAGTATAGTGCATAAGTTGTAGTTAAGTTCTTTTAAAGATAACAGACCAACCTTTTATTGGTTAACTGTTATACTTTTATTATTTAATTATTAGACTCTAATAAACATTTTGAGACCCGTTAGAAGTTTTTGCAATGTGAATTAAACATTTGGCACCATATAGTTTACAAGGCACTTTTTAGGACCTATATAACTTATGTATAGTGCAAATGTTTTAGTTAAATTCTTTCAACGATAACAGACAAACCTTTTATTGGTTAACTGTTATACTTTTATCATTTACTTATTAGACTCTAATAAACATTTTGAGACCCGTTAGTACTTTTTGCAATGTGAATTAAACATTTGGCACCATATAGTTCAGAAGGCACTTTTTAAGATCTATATAACTAATGTATAGTGCAAATGTTTTAGTTAAGTTCTTTTAACGATAACAGATAAATCTTTTATTGGTTAACTGTTATACTTTTATTATTTACTTATTAGACTCTAATAAACATTTTGAGACCCGTTAGAACTTTTTTCAATGTGAATTAAACATTTGGCACCATATAGTTCACAAGGCACTTTTTAGGACCTATATAACTAATGAATAGTGCATTTTTTGTAGTTAAGTTCTTTTAACGATAACAGCCAAACCTTTTATTGGTTGACTGTTATACTTTTATTACTTAGTTATTAGACTCTAATAAACATTTTGAGACGCGTTACAACTTTTGGGAATGTGAATTAAACATTTTGTACCATATAGTTCACAAGGCACTTTTTAGGACCTATATAACTAATGTATAGTGCATATGTTGTAGTTAAGTTCTTTTAACGATAACAGACAAACCTTTTATTGGTTAACTGTTAAACTTTTATTATTTACTTATTAGACTCTAATAAACATTTTGAGACGCGTTAGAACTTTTGGGAATTTGAATTAAACATTTTGCACCATATAGTTCACAAGTTTTACTTTTGGACCCATATAACTAATGTATAGTGCATATGTTATAGTTAAGTTCTTTTGACGATAACAGACCAACCTTTTATTGGTTAACTGTTATACTTTAATTCTTTATTTATTAGACTCTAATAAACATTTTGAGAAGCATTATAACTTTTGGGAATGTGAATTAAACATTTTGCACCATATAGTTCACAAGGCTCTTTTTAGGACCTATATAACTAAAGTATAGTCATAGTGCGAATGTTGTAGTTAATTTCTTTTAAAGATAACAGACAGACCTTTTATTAGTTAACTGTTATACTTTAATCATTTATTTATTAGACTCTAATAAACATTTTGAGACGCGTTATTACTTTTGGAATGTGAATTAATCATTTTGCACCATATAGTTCACAAGTGTCATTTTTTGGACCTATTTAACTAATGTATAGTGCATAAGTTGTAATTAAGTTCTTTTAACGATAACAGACATACTTTTTATTGGTTAACTGTTATACTTTTATTAATTACTTAGTAGACTCTAATAAACATTTTGAAACCCGTTAGTAGTTTTTGGAATGTGAATTAAACATTTGGCACCATATACTTCAGAAGGCACTTTTTAGGACCTATATAACTAATGTATAGTGCAAATGTTTTATATAAGTTCTTTTAACGATAACAGACAGACCTTTTATTGGTTAACTGTTATACTTTTATTATTTAATTATTAGAATCTAATAAACATTTTGAGACCCGTTGGAACTTTTTGCAATGTGAATTAAACATTTGGCACTATATAGTTCACAAGGCACTTTTTAGGACCTGTATAACTAATGTATAGTGCAAATGTTTTAATTAAGTTCTTTTAACGATAACAGACAAACCTTTTATTGGTTAACTGTTCTACTTTTATTATTTACTTATTAGACTCTATTAAACATTTTGAGACGCGTTATAATTTTTTGCAGTGTGAATTAAACATTTGGCACCATATAGTTCACAAAGCACTTTTTAGGACCTATATAACTAATGTATAGTACAAATGTTTTAGTTATTTCTTTTAACGATAACAGACAAACCTTTTATTGGTTAAGGGTTATACTTTTATTATTTACTTATTAGACTCTAATAAACATTTTGAGACACGTTAGAACTTTTTGCAATGTGAATTAAACATTTGGCACCATATAGTTTACAAGGCACTTTTTAGGACCTATATAACTAATGAATAGTGCATTTTTTGTATTTAAGTTCTTTTAACGATAACAGACAAACCTTTTATTGGTTGACTGTTCTACTTTTATTACTTAGTTATTAGACTCTAATAAACATTTTGAGACTCGTTACAACTTTTGGGAATGTGAATTAAACATTTTGTACCATATAGTTCACAAGGCAATTTTTGGGACCTTAATAACTAATGTATAGTGCATAAGTTGTAATTAAGTTCTTTTAACGATAACAGACAAACCTTTTATTGGTTAACTGTTATACTTTTATTATTTACTTATTAGACTCTAATAAACATTTTGAGACGCGTTAGAACTTTTGGGAATTTGAATTAAACATTTTGCACCATATAGTTCACAAGTTTTACTTTTGGACCCATATAACTAATGTATAGTGCATATGTTATAGTTAAGTTCTTTTAACGATAACAGACAAACCTTTTATTGGTTAACTGTTATACTTTAATCATTTATTTATTAGTCTGTAATAAACATTTTGAGAGGCGTTAGAACTTTTTGGAATGTAAATTAAAGATTTTGCACCATATAGTTCACAAGGCTGTTTTTAGGACCTATATAACTAAAGTAGAGTGCATAAGTTGTAGTTAAGTTCTTTTAACGATAACAGACCAACCTTTTATTGGTTAACTGTTATACTTTAATTCTTTATTTATTAGACTTTAATAAACATTTTGAGACGCGTTATAACTTTTGGGAATGTGAATTAAACATTTTGCACCATATAGTTCACAAGTCTCTTTTTAGGACCTATATAACTAAAGTATAGTGCATAAGTTGTAATTAAGTTCTTTTAACGAAAACAGACATACTTTTTATTGGTTAACTGTTATACTTTTATTAATTACTTAGTAGACTCTAGTAAACATTTTGAAACCCGTTAGAAATTTTTGGAATGTGAATTAAACATTTGGCACCATATATTTCAGGGGGCACTTTTTAGGACCTATATAACTAAAGTATAGTGCATAAGTTGTAGTTAAGTTCTTTTAAAGATAACAGACAGACCTTTTATTGGTTAACTGTTATACTTTTATTATTTAATTATTAGAATCTAATAAACATTTTGAGACCCGTTAGAACTTTTTGCAATGTGAATTAAACATTTGGCACTATATAGTTCACAAGGCACTTTTTAGGACCTATATAACTAATGTATAGTGCAAATGTTTTAATTAAGTTCTTTTAACGATAACAGACAAACCTTTTATTGGTTAACTGTTATACTTTTATTATTTACTTATTAGACTCTATTAAACATTTTGAGACGCGTTATAATTTTTTGCATTGTGAATTAAACATTTGGCACCATATAGTTCACAAAGCACTTTTTAGGACCTATATAACTAATGTATAGTACAAATGTTTTAGTTATTTCTTTTAACGATAACAGACAAACCTTTTATTGGTTAACTGTTATACTTTTATTATTTACTTATTAGAATCTAATAAACATTTTGAGACCCGTTATAACTTTTTGCAATGTGAATTAAACATTTGGCACCATATAGTTCACAAGGCACTTTTTAGGACCTATATAACTAATGTATAGTGCAAATGGTTTAGTTAAGTTCTTTTAACGATAACAGACAAACCTTTTATTGGTTAACTGTTATACTTTTTTTATATACTTATCAGACTCTAATAAACATTTTGAGACACGTTAGAACTTTTTGCAATGTGAATTAAACATTTGGCACCATATAGTTTACAAGGCACTTTTTAGGACCTATATAACTAATGTATAGTGCAAATGTTTTAGTTAAGTTCTTTCAACGATAACAGACAAACCTTTTATTGGTTAACTGTTATACTTTTATTATTTACTTATTAGACTCTAATAAACATTTTGAGACCCGTTATAACTTTTTGCAATGTGAATTAAACATTTGGCACCATATAGTTCACAAGGCACTTTTTAGGACCTATATAACTAATGAATAGTGCATTTTTTGTAGTTAAGTTCTTTTAACGATAACAAACAAACCTTATATTGGTTGACTGTTCTACTTTTATTACTTAGTTATTAGACTCTAATAAACATTTTGAGACGCGTTACAACTTTTGGGAATGTGAATTAAACATTTTGTACCATATAGTTCACAAGGCAATTTTTAGGACCTATATAACTAATGTATAGTGCATATGTTGTAGTTAAGTTCTTTTAACGATAAAAGACAAACCTTTTATTGGTTAACTGTTATACTTTTATTATTTACTTATTAGACTTTAATAATCATTTTGAGACCCGTTAGAACTTTTGGGAATTTGAATTAAACATTTTGCACCATATAGTTCACAAGTTTTACTTTTGGACCCATTTAACTAATGTATAGTGCATATGTTATAGTTAAGTTCTTTTGACGATAACAGACAAACCTTTTATTGGTTAACTGTTATACTTTAATTCTTTATTTATTAGACTGTAATAAACATTTTGAGACGCGTTAGAACTTTTTGGAATGTGAATTAAACATTTTGCACCATATAGTTCACAAGGCTCTTTTTAGGACCTATATAACTAAAGTATAGTCATAGTGCATATGTTGTAGTTAAGTTCTTTTAAAGATAACAGACAGACCTTTTATTGGTTAACTGTTATACTTTAATCATTTATTTATTAGACTCTAATAAACATTTTGAGACGCGTTAGAACTTTTGGGAATTTGAATTAAACATTTTGCACCATATAGTTCACAAGTTTTACTTTTGGACCTATATAACTAATGTATAGTGCATATGTTATAGTTAAGTTCTTTTGACGATAACAGACAAACCTTTTATTGGTTAACTGTTATACTTTAATCATTTATTTATTAGACTGTAATAAACATTTTGAGACGCGTTAGAACTTTTGGGAATGTGAATTAAAGATTTTGCACCATATAGTTCACAAGGCTGTTTTTAGGACCTATATAACTAAAGTATAGTGCATAAGTTGTAGTTAAGTTCTTTTAAAGATAACAGACCAACCTTTTATTGGTTAACTGTTATACTTTAATTCTTTATTTATTAGACTTTAATAAACATTTTGAGACGCGTTATAACTTTTGGGAATGTGAATTAAACATTTTGCACCATATAGTTCACAATTCTCTTTTTAGGACCTATATAACTAAAGTATAGTCATAGTGCATATGTTGTAGTTAAGTTCTTTTAAAGATAACAGACCAACCTTTTATTGGTTAACTGTTATACTTTAATTCTTTATTTATTAGACTCTAATAAACATTTTGAGACGCGTTATTACTTTTGGAATGTGAATTAATCATTTTGCACCATATAGTTCACAAGTGTCATTTTTTGGACCTATATAACTAATGTATAGTGCATAAGTTGTAATTAAGTTCTTTTAATGATAACAGACATACTTTTTATTGGTTAACTGTTATACTTTTATTAATTACTTATTAGACTCTAGTAAACATTTTGAAACCCGTTAGAAGTTTTTGGAATGTGAATTAAACATTTGGCACCATATACTTCAGGGGGCACTGTTTTGGACCTATATAACTAAAGTATAGTGCATAAGTTGTAGTTAAGTTCTTTTAAAGATAACAGACAAACCTTTTATTGGTTAACTGTTATACTTTTATTATTTACTTATTAGACTCTAATAAACATTTTGAGACCCGTTAGAACTTTTTGCAATGTGAATTAAACATTTGGCACCATATAGTTCACAAGGCACTTTTTAGGACCTATATAACTAATGAATAGTGCATTTTTTGTAGTTAAGTTCTTTTAACGATAACAGCCAAACCTTTTATTGGTTGACTGTTCTACTTTTATTACTTAGTTATTAGACTCTAATAAACATTTTGAGACGCGTTAGAACTTTTGGGAATGTGAATTAAACATTTTGTACCATATAGTTCACAAGGCACTTTTTAGGACCTATATAACTAATGTACAGTGCATATGTTGTAGTTAAGTTCTTTTAACGATAACAGACAAACCTTTTATTGGTTAACTGTTAAACTTTTATTATTAACTTATTAGACTCTAATAAACATTTTGAGACGCGTTAGAACTTTTGGGAATTTGAATTAAACATTTTGCACCATATAGTTCACAAGTTTTACTTTTGGACCCATATAACTAATGTATAGTGCATATGTTATAGTTAAGTTCTTTTGACGATAACAGACCAACCTTTTATTGGTTAACTGTTATACTTTAATTCTTTATTTATTAGACTCTAATAAACATTTTGAGAAGCATTATAACTTTTGGGATTGTGAATTAAACATTTTGCACCATATAGTTCACAAGGCTCTTTTTAGGACCTATATAACTAAAGTATAGTCATAGTGCGAATGTTGTAGTTAAGTTCTTTTAAAGATAACAGACAGACCTTTTATTAGTTAACTGTTATACTTTAATCATTTATTTATTAGACTCTAATAAACATTTTGAGACGCGTTATTACTTTTGGAATGTGAATTAATCATTTTGCACCATATAGTTCACAAGTGTCATTTTTTGGACCTATATAACTAATGTATAGTGCATAAGTTGTAATTAAGTTCTTTTAACGATAACAGACATACTTTTTATTGGTTAACTGTTATACTTTTATTAATTACTTAGTAGACTCTAGTAAACATTTTGAAACCCGTTAGAAATTTTTGGAATGTGAATTAAACATTTGGCACCATATATTTCAGGGGGCACTTTTTAGGACCTATATAACTAAAGTATAGTGCATAAGTTGTAGTTAAGTTCTTTTAAAGATAACAGACAGACCTTTTATTGGTTAACTGTTATACTTTTATTATTTAATTATTAGAATCTAATAAACATTTTGAGACCCGTTAGAACTTTTTGCAATGTGAATTAAACATTTGGCACTATATAGTTCACAAGGCACTTTTTAGGACCTATATAACTAATGTATAGTGCAAATGTTTTAATTAAGTTCTTTTAACGATAACAGACAAACCTTTTATTGGTTAACTGTTATACTTTTATTATTTACTTATTAGACTCTATTAAACATTTTGAGACGCGTTATAATTTTTTGCATTGTGAATTAAACATTTGGCACCATATAGTTCACAAAGCACTTTTTAGGACCTATATAACTAATGTATAGTACAAATGTTTTAGTTATTTCTTTTAACGATAACAGACAAACCTTTTATTGGTTAACTGTTATACTTTTATTATTTACTTATTAGAATCTAATAAACATTTTGAGACCCGTTATAACTTTTTGCAATGTGAATTAAACATTTGGCACCATATAGTTCACAAGGCACTTTTTAGGACCTATATAACTAATGTATAGTGCAAATGGTTTAGTTAAGTTCTTTTAACGATAACAGACAAACCTTTTATTGGTTAACTGTTATACTTTTTTTATATACTTATTAGACTCTAATAAACATTTTGAGACACGTTAGAACTTTTTGCAATGTGAATTAAACATTTGGCACCATATAGTTTACAAGGCACTTTTTAGGACCTATATAACTAATGTATAGTGCAAATGTTTTAGTTAAGTTCTTTCAACGATAACAGACAAACCTTTTATTGGTTAACTGTTATACTTTTATTATTTACTTATTAGACTCTAATAAACATTTTGAGACCCGTTATAACTTTTTGCAATGTGAATTAAACATTTGGCACCATATAGTTCACAAGGCACTTTTTAGGACCTATATAACTAATGAATAGTGCATTTTTTGTAGTTAAGTTCTTTTAACGATAACAAACAAACCTTATATTGGTTGACTGTTCTACTTTTATTACTTAGTTGTTAGACTCTAATAAACATTTTGAGACGCGTTACAACTTTTGGGAATGTGAATTAAACATTTTGTACCATATAGTTCACAAGGCAATTTTTAGGACCTATATAACTAATGTATAGTGCATATGTTGTAGTTAAGTTCTTTTAACGATAAAAGACAAACCTTTTATTGGTTAACTGTTATACTTTTATTATTTACTTATTAGACTTTAATAATCATTTTGAGACCCGTTAGAACTTTTGGGAATTTGAATTAAACATTTTGCACCATATAGTTCACAAGTTTTACTTTTGGACCCATTTAACTAATGTATAGTGCATATGTTATAGTTAAGTTCTTTTGACGATAACAGACAAACCTTTTATTGGTTAACTGTTATACTTTAATTCTTTATTTATTAGACTGTAATAAACATTTTGAGACGCGTTAGAACTTTTTGGAATGTGAATTAAACATTTTGCACCATATAGTTCACAAGGCTCTTTTTAGGACCTATATAACTAAAGTATAGTCATAGTGCATATGTTGTAGTTAAGTTCTTTTAAAGATAACAGACAGACCTTTTATTGGTTAACTGTTATACTTTAATCATTTATTTATTAGACTCTAATAAACATTTTGAGACGCGTTAGAACTTTTGGGAATTTGAATTAAACATTTTGCACCATATAGTTCACAAGTTTTACTTTTGGACCTATATAACTAATGTATAGTGCATATGTTATAGTTAAGTTCTTTTGACGATAACAGACAAACCTTTTATTGGTTAACTGTTATACTTTAATCATTTATTTATTAGACTGTAATAAACATTTTGAGACGCGTTAGAACTTTTGGGAATGTGAATTAAAGATTTTGCACCATATAGTTCACAAGGCTGTTTTTAGGACCTATATAACTAAAGTATAGTGCATAAGTTGTAGTTAAGTTCTTTTAAAGATAACAGACCAACCTTTTATTGGTTAACTGTTATACTTTAATTCTTTATTTATTAGACTTTAATAAACATTTTGAGACGCGTTATAACTTTTGGGAATGTGAATTAAACATTTTGCACCATATAGTTCACAATTCTCTTTTTAGGACCTATATAACTAAAGTATAGTCATAGTGCATATGTTGTAGTTAAGTTCTTTTAAAGATAACAGACCAACCTTTTATTGGTTAACTGTTATACTTTAATTCTTTATTTATTAGACTCTAATAAACATTTTGAGACGCGTTATTACTTTTGGAATGTGAATTAATCATTTTGCACCATATAGTTCACAAGTGTCATTTTTTGGACCTATATAACTAATGTATAGTGCATAAGTTGTAATTAAGTTCTTTTAATGATAACAGACATACTTTTTATTGGTTAACTGTTATACTTTTATTAATTACTTATTAGACTCTAGTAAACATTTTGAAACCCGTTAGAAGTTTTTGGAATGTGAATTAAACATTTGGCACCATATACTTCAGGGGGCACTGTTTTGGACCTATATAACTAAAGTATAGTGCATAAGTTGTAGTTAAGTTCTTTTAAAGATAACAGACAAACCTTTTATTGGTTAACTGTTATACTTTTATTATTTACTTATTAGACTCTAATAAACATTTTGAGACCCGTTAGAACTTTTTGCAATGTGAATTAAACATTTGGCACCATATAGTTCACAAGGCACTTTTTAGGACCTATATAACTAATGAATAGTGCATTTTTTGTAGTTAAGTTCTTTTAACGATAACAGCCAAACCTTTTATTGGTTGACTGTTCTACTTTTATTACTTAGTTATTAGACTCTAATAAACATTTTGAGACGCGTTAGAACTTTTGGGAATGTGAATTAAACATTTTGTACCATATAGTTCACAAGGCACTTTTTAGGACCTATATAACTAATGTACAGTGCATATGTTGTAGTTAAGTTCTTTTAACGATAACAGACAAACCTTTTATTGGTTAACTGTTAAACTTTTATTATTTACTTATTAGACTCTAATAAACATTTTGAGACGCGTTAGAACTTTTGGGAATTTGAATTAAACATTTTGCACCATATAGTTCACAAGTTTTACTTTTGGACCCATATAACTAATGTATAGTGCATATGTTATAGTTAAGTTCTTTTGACGATAACAGACCAACCTTTTATTGGTTAACTGTTATACTTTAATTCTTTATTTATTAGACTCTAATAAACATTTTGAGAAGCATTATAACTTTTGGGATTGTGAATTAAACATTTTGCACCATATAGTTCACAAGGCTCTTTTTAGGACCTATATAACTAAAGTATAGTCATAGTGCGAATGTTGTAGTTAAGTTCTTTTAAAGATAACAGACAGACCTTTTATTAGTTAACTGTTATACTTTAATCATTTATTTATTAGACTCTAATAAACATTTTGAGACGCGTTATTACTTTTGGAATGTGAATTAATCATTTTGCACCATATAGTTCACAAGTGTCATTTTTTGGACCTATATAACTAATGTATAGTGCATAAGTTGTAATTAAGTTCTTTTAACGATAACAGACATACTTTTTATTGGTTAACTGTTATACTTTTATTAATTACTTAGTAGACTCTAGTAAACATTTTGAAACCCGTTAGTAGTTTTTGGAATGTGAATTAAACATTTGGCACCATATACTTCAGAGGGCACTTTTTAGGACCTATATAACTAATGTATAGTGCAAATGTTTTATATAAGTTCTTTTAACGATAACAGACAGACCTTTTATTGGTTAACTGTTATACTTTTATTATTTAATTATTAGAATCTAATAAACATTTTGAGACCCGTTGGAACTTTTTGCAATGTGAATTAAACATTTGGCACTATATAGTTCACAAGGCCCTTTTTAGGACCTGTATAACTAATGTATAGTGCAAATGTTTTAATTAAGTTCTTTTAACGATAACAGACAAACCTTTTATTGGTTAACTGTTCTGCTTTTATTATTTACTTATAAGACTCTAATAAACATTTTGAGACACGTTAGAACTTTTTGCAATGTGAATTAAACATTTGGCACCATATAGTTTACAAGGCACTTTTTAGGACCTATATAACTAATGAATAGTGCATTTTTTGTATTTAAGTTCTTTTAACGATAACAGACAAACCTTTTATTGGTTGACTGTTCTACTTTTATTACTTAGTTATTAGACTCTAATAAACATTTTGAGACGCGTTACAACTTTTGGGAATGTGAATTAAACATTTTGTACCATATAGTTCACAAGGCAATTTTTGGGACCTTAATAACTAATGTATAGTGCATATGTTGTAGTTAAGTTCTTTTAACGATAACAGACAAACCTTTTATTGGTTAACTGTTATACTTTTATTATTTACTTATTAGACTCTAATAAACATTTTGAGACGCGTTAGAACTTTTGGGAATTTGAATTAAACATTTTGCACCATATAGTTCACAAGGCAATTTTTAGGACCTATATAACTAATGTATAGTGCATATGTTGTAGTTAAGTTCTTTTAACGATAAAAGACAAACCTTTTATTGGTTAACTGTTATACTTTTATTATTTACTTATTAGACTTTAATAATCATTTTGAGACCCGTTAGAACTTTTGGGAATTTGAATTAAACATTTTGCACCATATAGTTCACAAGTTTTACTTTTGGACCCATTTAACTAATGTATAGTGCATATGTTATAGTTAAGTTCTTTTGACGATAACAGACAAACCTTTTATTGGTTAACTGTTATACTTTAATTCTTTATTTATTAGACTGTAATAAACATTTTGAGACGCGTTAGAACTTTTTGGAATGTGAATTAAACATTTTGCACCATATAGTTCACAAGGCTCTTTTTAGGACCTATATAACTAAAGTATAGTCATAGTGCATATGTTGTAGTTAAGTTCTTTTAAAGATAACAGACAGACCTTTTATTGGTTAACTGTTATACTTTAATCATTTATTTATTAGACTCTAATAAACATTTTGAGACGCGTTAGAACTTTTGGGAATTTGAATTAAACATTTTGCACCATATAGTTCACAAGTTTTACTTTTGGACCTATATAACTAATGTATAGTGCATATGTTATAGTTAAGTTCTTTTGACGATAACAGACAAACCTTTTATTGGTTAACTGTTATACTTTAATCATTTATTTATTAGACTGTAATAAACATTTTGAGACGCGTTAGAACTTTTGGGAATGTGAATTAAAGATTTTGCACCATATAGTTCACAAGGCTGTTTTTAGGACCTATATAACTAAAGTATAGTGCATAAGTTGTAGTTAAGTTCTTTTAAAGATAACAGACCAACCTTTTATTGGTTAACTGTTATACTTTAATTCTTTATTTATTAGACTTTAATAAACATTTTGAGACGCGTTATAACTTTTGGGAATGTGAATTAAACATTTTGCACCATATAGTTCACAATTCTCTTTTTAGGACCTATATAACTAAAGTATAGTCATAGTGCATATGTTGTAGTTAAGTTCTTTTAAAGATAACAGACCAACCTTTTATTGGTTAACTGTTATACTTTAATTCTTTATTTATTAGACTCTAATAAACATTTTGAGACGCGTTATTACTTTTGGAATGTGAATTAATCATTTTGCACCATATAGTTCACAAGTGTCATTTTTTGGACCTATATAACTAATGTATAGTGCATAAGTTGTAATTAAGTTCTTTTAATGATAACAGACATACTTTTTATTGGTTAACTGTTATACTTTTATTAATTACTTATTAGACTCTAGTAAACATTTTGAAACCCGTTAGAAGTTTTTGGAATGTGAATTAAACATTTGGCACCATATACTTCAGGGGGCACTGTTTTGGACCTATATAACTAAAGTATAGTGCATAAGTTGTAGTTAAGTTCTTTTAAAGATAACAGACAAACCTTTTATTGGTTAACTGTTATACTTTTATTATTTACTTATTAGACTCTAATAAACATTTTGAGACCCGTTAGAACTTTTTGCAATGTGAATTAAACATTTGGCACCATATAGTTCACAAGGCACTTTTTAGGACCTATATAACTAATGAATAGTGCATTTTTTGTAGTTAAGTTCTTTTAACGATAACAGCCAAACCTTTTATTGGTTGACTGTTCTACTTTTATTACTTAGTTATTAGACTCTAATAAACATTTTGAGACGCGTTAGAACTTTTGGGAATGTGAATTAAACATTTTGTACCATATAGTTCACAAGGCACTTTTTAGGACCTATATAACTAATGTACAGTGCATATGTTGTAGTTAAGTTCTTTTAACGATAACAGACAAACCTTTTATTGGTTAACTGTTAAACTTTTATTATTTACTTATTAGACTCTAATAAACATTTTGAGACGCGTTAGAACTTTTGGGAATTTGAATTAAACATTTTGCACCATATAGTTCACAAGTTTTACTTTTGGACCCATATAACTAATGTATAGTGCATATGTTATAGTTAAGTTCTTTTGACGATAACAGACCAACCTTTTATTGGTTAACTGTTATACTTTAATTCTTTATTTATTAGACTCTAATAAACATTTTGAGAAGCATTATAACTTTTGGGATTGTGAATTAAACATTTTGCACCATATAGTTCACAAGGCTCTTTTTAGGACCTATATAACTAAAGTATAGTCATAGTGCGAATGTTGTAGTTAAGTTCTTTTAAAGATAACAGACAGACCTTTTATTAGTTAACTGTTATACTTTAATCATTTATTTATTAGACTCTAATAAACATTTTGAGACGCGTTATTACTTTTGGAATGTGAATTAATCATTTTGCACCATATAGTTCACAAGTGTCATTTTTTGGACCTATATAACTAATGTATAGTGCATAAGTTGTAATTAAGTTCTTTTAACGATAACAGACATACTTTTTATTGGTTAACTGTTATACTTTTATTAATTACTTAGTAGACTCTAGTAAACATTTTGAAACCCGTTAGTAGTTTTTGGAATGTGAATTAAACATTTGGCACCATATACTTCAGAGGGCACTTTTTAGGACCTATATAACTAATGTATAGTGCAAATGTTTTATATAAGTTCTTTTAACGATAACAGACAGACCTTTTATTGGTTAACTGTTATACTTTTATTATTTAATTATTAGAATCTAATAAACATTTTGAGACCCGTTGGAACTTTTTGCAATGTGAATTAAACATTTGGCACTATATAGTTCACAAGGCCCTTTTTAGGACCTGTATAACTAATGTATAGTGCAAATGTTTTAATTAAGTTCTTTTAACGATAACAGACAAACCTTTTATTGGTTAACTGTTCTGCTTTTATTATTTACTTATAAGACTCTAATAAACATTTTGAGACACGTTAGAACTTTTTGCAATGTGAATTAAACATTTGGCACCATATAGTTTACAAGGCACTTTTTAGGACCTATATAACTAATGAATAGTGCATTTTTTGTATTTAAGTTCTTTTAACGATAACAGACAAACCTTTTATTGGTTGACTGTTCTACTTTTATTACTTAGTTATTAGACTCTAATAAACATTTTGAGACGCGTTACAACTTTTGGGAATGTGAATTAAACATTTTGTACCATATAGTTCACAAGGCAATTTTTGGGACCTTAATAACTAATGTATAGTGCATATGTTGTAGTTAAGTTCTTTTAACGATAACAGACAAACCTTTTATTGGTTAACTGTTATACTTTTATTATTTACTTATTAGACTCTAATAAACATTTTGAGACGCGTTAGAACTTTTGGGAATTTGAATTAAACATTTTGCACCATATAGTTCACAAGTTTTACTTTTGGACCCATATAACTAATGTATAGTGCATATGTTATAGTTAAGTTCTTTTGACGATAACAGACAGACCTTTTATTGGTTAACTGTTATACTTTAATCATTTATTTATTAGTCTGTAATAAACATTTTGAGAGGCGTTAGAACTTTTTGGAATGTGAATTAAAGATTTTGCACCATATAGTTCACAAGGCTGTTTTTAGGACCTATATAACTAAAGTATAGTGCAAATGTTTTAGTTAAGTTCTTTCAACGATAACAGACAAACCTTTTATTGGTTAACTGTTATACTTGTTTTATATACTTATTAGACTCTAATAAACATTTTGAGACACGTTAGAACTTTTTGCAATGTGAATTAAACATTTGGCACCATATAGTTTACAAGGCACTTTTTAGGACCTATATAACTAATGTATAGTGCAAATGTTTTAGTTAAGTTCTTTCAACGATAACAGACAAACCTTTTATTGGTTAACTGTTATACTTTTATTATTTACTTATTAGACTCTAATAAACATTTTGAGACCCGTTAGAACTTTTTGCAATGTGAATTAAACATTTGGCACCATATAGTTCACAAGGCACTTTTTAGGACCTATATAACTAATGAATAGTGCATTTTTTGTAGTTAAGTTCTTTTAACGATAACAGACAAACCTTTTATTGGTTGACTGTTCTACTTTTATTACTTAGTTATTAGACTCTAATAAACATTTTGAGACGCGTTACAACTTTTGGGAATTTGAATTAAACATTTTGTACCATATAGTTCACAAGGCAATTTTTAGGACCTATATAACTAATGTATAGTGCATATGTTATAGTTAAGTTCTTTTGACGATAACAGACCAACCTTTTATTGGTTAACTGTTATACTTTAATTCTTTATTTATTAGACTTTAATAAACATTTTGAGACGCGTTATAACTTTTGGGAATGTGAATTAATCATTTTGCACCATATAGTTCACAAGTGTCATTTTTTGGACCTATATAACTAATGTATAGTGCATAAGTTGTAATTAAGTTCTTTTAACGATAACAGACAGACCTTTTATTGGTTAACTGTTATACTTTTATTAATTACTTAGTAGACTCTAGTAAACATTTTGAAACCCGTTAGAAGTTTTTGGAATGTGAATTAAACATTTGGCACCATATACTTCATTGGGCACTTTTTAGGACCTATATAACTAATGTATAGTGCAAATGTTTTATTTAAGTTCTTTTAACGATAACAGACAGACCTTTTATTGGTTAACTGTTATACTTTTATTATTTAATTATTAGAATCTAATAAACATTTTGAGACCTGTTAGAACTTTTTGCAGTGTGAATTAAACATTTGGCACCATATAGTTCACAAAGCACTTTTTAGGACCTATATAACTAATGTATAATACAAATGTTTTAGTTATTTCTTTTAACGATAACAGACAGACCTTTTATTGGTTAACTGTTATACTTTTATTATTTACTTATTAGACTCTAATAAACATTTTGAGACCCGTTATAACTTTTTGCAATGTGAATTAAACAATTGGCACCATTTAGTTTACAAGGCACTTTTTTGGACCTTAATAACTAATGTATAGTGCAAATGTTTTAGGTATTTCTTTTAACGATAACAGACAAACTTTTTATTGGTTAACTGTTGTACTTTTATTATTTACTTATTAGACTCTAATAAACATTTTGAGACCCGTTATAACTTTTTGCAATGTGAATTAAACATTTGGCACCATATACTTCAGGGGGAATTTTTAGGACCTATATAACTAATGTATAGTGCAAATGTTTTATTTAAGTTCTTTTGACGATAACAGACAGACCTTTTATTGGTTAACTGTTATACTTTTATTATTTAATTATTAGAATCTAATAAACATTTTGAGACCCGTTAGAACTTTTTGCAATGTGATTTAAACATTTGGCACCATAACGTTTAAAAGGCAATTGTTAGGACCTATATAACTAAAGTATAGTGCAAATATATTAATTAAGTTCTTTTAAAGATAACAGACCAACCTTTTATTGGTTAACTGTTATACTTTAATTCTTTATTTATTAGATTTTAATAAACATTTTGAGACCCGTTATAACTTTTGGGAATGTGAATTAAACATTTTGCACCATATAGTTCACAAGGCTCTTTTTAGGACCTATTGAACTAAAGTATAGTCATAGTGCATATGTTGTAGTTAAGTTCTTTTAAAGATAACAGACAGACCTTTTATTGGTTAACTGTTATACTTTAATCTTTATTTTATTAGACTCTAATAAACATTTTGAGACGCGTTAGAACTTTTGGGAATTTGAATTAAACATTTTGCACCATATAGTTCACTAGTTTTACTTTTGGACCCATATAACTAATGTATAGTGCATATGTTATAGTTTAGTTCTTTTGACGATAACAGACAAACCTTTTATTGGTTAACTGTTATACTTTAATCATTTATTTATTAGACTCTAATAAACATTTTGAGACGCGTTATTACTTTTGGAATGTGAATTAATCATTTTGCACCATATAGTTCACAAGTGTCATTTTTTGGACCTATATAACTAATGTATAGTGCATAAGTTGTAATTAAGTTCTTTTAACGATAACAGACATACTTTTTATTGGTTAACTGTTATACTTTTATTAATTACTTAGTAGACTCTAGTAAACATTTTGAAACCCGTTAGAAGTTTTTGGAATGTGAATTAAACATTTGGCACCATATACTTCAGGGGGCACTGTTTAGGACCTATATAACTAAAGTATAGTGCATAAGTTGTAGTTAAGTTCTTTTAAAGATAACAGACAAACCTTTTATTGGTTAACTGTTATACTTTTATTATTTAATTATTACAATCTAATAAACATTTTGAGACCCGTTAGAACTTTTTGCAATGTGAATTAAACATTTGGCACTATATAGTTCACAAGGCACTTTTTAGGACCTATATAACTAATGTATAGTGCAAATGTTTTAATTAGGTTCTTTTAACGATAACAGACAAACCTTTTATTGGTTAAGGGTTATACTTTTATTATTTACTTATTAGATTCTATTAAACATTTTGAGACGCGTTATAATTTTTTGCAGTGTGAATTAAACATTTGGCACCATATAGTTCACAAAGCACTTTTTAGGACCTAAATAACTAATGTATAGTACAAATGTTTTAATTATTTCTTTTAACGATAACAGACAAACCTTTTATTGGTTAAGGGTTATACTTTTATTATTTACTTATTAGACTCTAATAAACATTTTGAGACCCGTTATAACTTTTTGCAATGTGAATTAAACATTTGGCACCATATAGTTCACAAGGCACTTTTTAGGACCTATATAACTAATGTATAGTGGAAATGGTTTAGTTAAGTTCTTTTAACGATAACAGACAAACCTTTTATTGGTTAACTGTTATACTTTTTTTATATACTTATTAGACTCTAATAAACATTTTGAGACACGTTAGAACTTTTTGCAATGTGAATTAAACATTTGGCACCATATAGTTTACATGGCACTTTTTAGGACCTATATAACTAATGTATAGTGCAAATGTTTTAGTTAAGTTCTTTCAACGATAACAGACAAACCTTTTATTGGTTAACTGTTATACTTTTATTATTTACTTATTAGACTCTAATAAACATTTTGAGACGCGTTACAACTTTTGGGAATGAGAATTAAACATTTTGTACCATATAGTTCACAAGGCAATTTTTAGGACCTATATAACTAATGTATAGTGCATATGTTGTAGTTAAGTTCTTTTAACGATAACAGACAAACCTTTTATTGGTTAACTGTTAAACATTTTATATTTACTTATTAGACTCTAATAAACATTTTGAGACGCGTTAGAACTTTTGGGAATTTGAATTAAACATTTGGCACCATATAGTTCACAAGTTTTACTTTTGGACCCATATAACTAATGTATAGTGCATATGTTATAGTTAAGTTCTTTTGACGATAACAGACCAACCTTTTATTGGTTAACTGTTATACTTTAATTCTTTATTTATTAGACTTTAATAAACATTTTGAGACGCGTTATAACTTTTGGGAATGTGAATTAAACATTTTGTACCATATAGTTCACAAGGCAATTTTTAGTACCTATATAACTAAAGTATAGTGCATAAGTTGTAGTTAAGTTCTTTTAAAGAAAACAGACAGACCTTTTATTGGTTAACTGTTATACTTTAATCATTTATTTATTAGACTCTAATAAACATTTTTAGACGCGTTATTACTTTTGGAATGTGAATTAATCATTTTGCACCATATAGTTCACAAGTGTCATTTTTTGGACCTATATAACTAATGTATAGTGCATAAGTTGTAATTCAGTTTTTTTAACGATAACAGACATACTTTTTATTGGTTAACTGTTATACTTTTATTAATTACTTAGTAGACTCTAGTAAACATTTTGAAACCCGTTAGAAGTTTTTGGAATGTGAATTAAACATTTGGCACCATATACTTCATTGGGCACTTTTTAGGACCTATATAACTAATGTATAGTGCAAATGTTTTATTTAAGTTCTTTTAACGATAACAGACAGACCTTTTATTGGTTAACTGTTATACTTTTATTATTTAATTATTAGAATCTAATAAACATTTTGAGACCTGTTAGAACTTTTTGCAGTGTGAATTAAACATTTGGCACCATATAGTTCACAAAGCACTTTTTAGGACCTATATAACTAATGTATAATACAAATGTTTTAGTTATTTCTTTTAACGATAACAGACAGACCTTATATTGGTTAACTGTTATACTTTTATTATTTACTTATTAGACTCTAATAAACATTTTGAGACCCGTTATAACTTTTTGCAATGTGAATTAAACAATTGGCACCATTTAGTTCACAAGGCACTTTTTTGGACCTTAATAACTAATGTATAGTGCAAATGTTTTAGGTATTTCTTTTAACGATAACAGACAAACTTTTTATTGGTTAACTGTTGTACTTTTATTATTTACTTATTAGACTCTAATAAACATTTTGAGACCCGTTATAACTTTTTGCAATGTGAATTAAACATTTGGCACCATATACTTCAGGGGGAATTTTTAGGACCTATATAACTAATGTATAGTGCAAATGTTTTATTTAAGTTCTTTTGACGATAACAGACAGACCTTTTATTGGTTAACTGTTATACTTTTATTATTTAATTATTAGAATCTAATAAACATTTTGAGACCCGTTATAACTTTTTGCAATGTGATTTAAACATTTGGCACCATAACGTTTAAAAGGCAATTGTTAGGACCTATATAACTAAAGTATAGTGCAAATATATTAATTAAGTTCTTTTAAAGATAACAGACCAACCTTTTATTGGTTAACTGTTATACTTTAATTCTTTATTTATTAGACTTTAATAAACATTTTGAGACGCGTTATAACTTTTGGGAATGTGAATTAAACATTTTGCACCATATAGTTCACAAGGCTCTTTTTAGGACCTATATAACTAAAGTATAGTCATAGTGCATATGTTGTAGTTAAGTTCTTTTAAAGATAACAGACAGACCTTTTATTGGTTAACTGTTATACTTTAATCATTTATTTATTAGACTCTAATAAACATTTTGAGACGCGTTAGAACTTTTGGGAATTTGAATTAAACATTTTGCACCATATAGTTCACAAGTTTTACTTTTGGACCTATATAACTAATGTATAGTGCATATGTTATAGTTAAGTTCTTTTGACGATAACAGACAAACCTTTTATTGGTTAACTGTTATACTTTAATCATTTATTTATTAGACTGTAATAAACATTTTGAGACGCGTTAGAACTTTTTGGAATGTGAATTAAAGATTTTGCACCATATAGTTCACAAGGCTGTTTTTAGGACCTATATAACTAAAGTATAGTGCATAAGTTGTAGTTAAGTTCTTTTAAAGATAACAGACCAACCTTTTATTGGTTAACTGTTATACTTTAATTCTTTATTTATTAGACTTTAATAAACATTTTGAGACGCGTTATAACTTTTGGGAATGTGAATTAAACATTTTGCACCATATAGTTCACAATTCTCTTTTTAGGACCTATATAACTAAAGTATAATCATAGTGCATATGTTGTAGTTAAGTTCTTTTAAAGATAACAGACCAACCTTTTATTGGTTAACTGTAATACTTTAATTCTTTATTTATTAGACTCTAATAAACATTTTGAGACGCGTTATTACTTTTGGAATGTGAATTAATCATTTTGCACCATATAGTTCACAAGTGTCATTTTTTGGACCTATATAACTAATGTATAGTGCATAAGTTGTAATTAAGTTCTTTTAACGATAACAGACATACTTTTTATTGGTTAACTGTTATACTTTTATTAATTACTTAGTAGACTCTAGTAAACATTTTGAAACCCGTTAGAAGTTTTTGGAATGTGAATTAAACATTTGGCACCATATACTTCAGGGGGCACTGTTTAGGACCTATATAACTAAAGTATAGTGCATAAGTTGTAGTTAAGTTCTTTTAAAGATAACAGACAAACCTTTTATTGGTTAACTGTTATACTTTTATTATTTAATTATTACAATCTAATAAACATTTTGAGACCCGTTAGAACTTTTTGCAATGTGAATTAAACATTTGGCACTATATAGTTCACAAGGCACTTTTTAGGACCTATATAACTAATGTATAGTGCAAATGTTTTAATTAGGTTCTTTTAACGATAACAGACAAACCTTTTATTGGTTAACTGTTATACTTTTATTATTTACTTATTAGATTCTATTAAACATTTTGAGACGCGTTATAATTTTTTGCAGTGTGAATTAAACATTTGGCACCATATAGTTCACAAAGCACTTTTTAGGACCTAAATAACTAATGTATAGTACAAATGTTTTAATTATTTCTTTTAACGATAACAGACAAACCTTTTATTGGTTAAGGGTTATACTTTTATTATTTACTTATTAGACTCTAATAAACATTTTGAGACCCGTTATAACTTTTTGCAATGTGAATTAAACATTTGGCACCATATAGTTCACAAGGCACTTTTTAGGACCTATATAACTAATGTATAGTGGAAATGGTTTAGTTAAGTTCTTTTAACGATAACAGACAAACCTTTTATTGGTTAACTGTTATACTTTTTTTATATACTTATTAGACTCTAATAAACATTTTGAGACACGTTAGAACTTTTTGCAATGTGAATTAAACATTTGGCACCATATAGTTTACATGGCACTTTTTAGGACCTATATAACTAATGTATAGTGCAAATGTTTTAGTTAAGTTCTTTCAACGATAACAGACAAACCTTTTATTGGTTAACTGTTATACTTTTATTATTTACTTATTAGACTCTAATAAACATTTTGAGACCCGTTAAAACTTTTTGCAATGTGAATTAAACATTTGGCACCATATAGTTCACAAGGCACTTTTTAGGACCTATATAACTAATGAATAGTGCAATTTTTGTAGTTAAGTTCTTTTAACGATAACAGACAAACCTTTTATTGGTTGACTGTTCTACTTTTATTACTTAGTTATTAGACTCTAATAAACATTTTGAGACGCGTTACAACTTTTGGGAATGTGAATTAAACATTTTGTACCATATAGTTCACAAGGCAATTTTTAGGACCTATATAACTAATGTATAGTGCATATGTTGTAGTTAAGTTCTTTTAACGATAACAGACAAACCTTTTATTGGTTAACTGTTAAACTTTTTATATTTACTTATTAGACTCTAATAAACATTTTGAGACGCGTTAGAACTTTTGGGAATTTGAATTAAACATTTGGCACCATATAGTTCACAAGTTTTACTTTTGGACCCATATAACTAATGTATAGTGCATATGTTATAGTTAAGTTCTTATGACGATAACAGACCAACCTTTTATTGGTTAACTGTTATACTTTAATTCTTTATTTATTAGACTTTAATAAACATTTTGAGACGCGTTATAACTTTTGGGAATGTGAATTAAACATTTTGTACCATATAGTTCACAAGGCAATTTTTAGTACCTATATAACTAAAGTATAGTGCATAAGTTGTAGTTAAGTTCTTTTAAAGAAAACAGACAGACCTTTTATTGGTTAACTGTTATACTTTAATCATTTATTTATTAGACTCTAATAAACATTTTTAGACGCGTTATTACTTTTGGAATGTGAATTAATCATTTTGCACCATATAGTTCACAAGTGTCATTTTTTGGACCTATATAACTAATGTATAGTGCATAAGTTGTAATTAAGTTTTTTTAACGATAACAGACATACTTTTTATTGGTTAACTGTTATACTTTTATTAATTACTTAGTAGACTCTAGTAAACATTTTGAAACCCGTTAGAAGTTTTTGGAATGTGAATTAAACATTTGGCACCATATACTTCATTGGGCACTTTTTAGGACCTATATAACTAATGTATAGTGCAAATGTTTTATTTAAGTTCTTTTAACGATAACAGACAGACCTTTTATTGGTTACCTGTTATACTTTTATTATTTAATTATTAGAATCTAATAAACATTTTGAGACCTGTTAGAACTTTTTGCAGTGTGAATTAAACATTTGGCACCATATAGTTCACAAAGCACTTTTTAGGACCTATATAACTAATGTATAATACAAATGTTTTAGTTATTTCTTTTAACGATAACAGACAGACCTTTTATTGGTTAACTGTTATACTTTTATTATTTACTTATTAGACTCTAATAAACATTTTGAGACCCGTTATAACTTTTTGCAATGTGAATTAAACAATTGGCACCATTTAGTTTACAAGGCACTTTTTTGGACCTTAATAACTAATGTATAGTGCAAATGTTTTAGGTATTTCTTTTAACGATAACAGACAAACTTTTTATTGGTTAACTGTTGTACTTTTATTATTTACTTATTAGACTCTAATAAACATTTTGAGACCCGTTATAACTTTTTGCAATGTGAATTAAACATTTGGCACCATATACTTCAGGGGGAATTTTTAGGACCTATATAACTAATGTATAGTGCAAATGTTTTATTTAAGTTCTTTTGACGATAACAGACAGACCTTTTATTGGTTAACTGTTATACTTTTATTATTTAATTATTAGAATCTAATAAACATTTTGAGACCCGTTAGAACTTTTTGCAATGTGATTTAAACATTTGGCACCATAACGTTTAAAAGGCAATTGTTAGGACCTATATAACTAAAGTATAGTGCAAATATATTAATTAAGTTCTTTTAAAGATAACAGACCAACCTTTTATTGGTTAACTGTTATACTTTAATTCTTTATTTATTAGACTTTAATAAACATTTTGAGACCCGTTATAACTTTTGGGAATGTGAATTAAACATTTTGCACCATATAGTTCACAAGGCTCTTTTTAGGACCTATTGAACTAAAGTATAGTCATAGTGCATATGTTGTAGTTAAGTTCTTTTAAAGATAACAGACAGACCTTTTATTGGTTAACTGTTATACTTTAATCTTTATTTTATTAGACTCTAATAAACATTTTGAGACGCGTTAGAACTTTTGGGAATTTGAATTAAACATTTTGCACCATATAGTTCACTAGTTTTACTTTTGGACCCATATAACTAATGTATAGTGCATATGTTATAGTTTAGTTCTTTTGACGATAACAGACAAACCTTTTATTGGTTAACTGTTATACTTTAATCATTTATTTATTAGACTCTAATAAACATTTTGAAACGCGTTAGAACTTTTTGGAATTTGAATTAAAGATTTTGCACCATATAGTTCACAAAGCTGTTTTTAGGACCTATATAACTAAAGTATAGTGCATAAGTTGTAGTTAAATTCTTTTAAAGATAACAGACCAACCTTTTATTGGTTAACTGTTATACTTTAATTCTTTATTTATTAGACTTTAATAAACATTTTGAGACGCGTTATAACTTTTGGGAATGTGAATTAAACATTTTGCACCATATAGTTCACAAGGCTCTTTTTAGGACCTATATAACTAAAGTATAGTCATAGTGCATATGTTGTAGTTAAGTTCTTTTAACGATAACAGACAGACCTTTTATTGGTTAACTGTTATACTTTTATTAATTACTTAGTAGACTCTAGTAAACATTTTGAAACCCGTTAGAAGTTTTTGGAATGTGAATTAAACATTTGGCACCATATACTTCAGGAGGCACTTTTTAGGACCTATATAACTAATGTATAGTGCAAATGTTTTATTTAAGTTCTTTTAACGATAACAGACAGACCTTTTATTGGTTAACTGTTATACTTTTATTATTTAATTATTAGAATCTAATAAACATTTTGAGACCCGTTAGAACTTTTTGCAATGTGAATTAAACATTTGGCACTATATAGTTCACAAGGCACTTTTTAGGACCTATATAACTAATGTATAGTGCAAATGTTTTAATTAAGTTCTTTTAACGATAACAGACAAACCTTTTTATGGTTAACTGTTATACTTTTATTATTTACTTATTAGACTCTAATAAACATTTTGAGACCTGTTAGAACTTTTTGCAGTGTGAATTAAACATTTGGCACCATATAGTTCACAAAGCACTTTTTAGGACCTATATAACTAATGTATAATACAAATGTATTAGTTATTTCTTTTAACGATAACAGACAAACCTTTTATTGGTTAATAGTTATACTTTTATTATTTACTTATTAGACACTAATAAACATTTTGAGACCCGTTATAACTTTTTGCAAAGTGAATTAAACAATTGGCACCATATAGTTTACAAGGCACTTTTTTGGACCTATATAACTAATGTATAGTGCAAATGTTTTAGTTAATTTCTTTTAACGATAACAGACAAACCTTTTATTGGTTAACTGTTATACTTTTATTATTTACTTATTAGACACTAATAAACATTTTGAAACCCGTTAGAAGTTTTTGGAATGTGAATTAAACATTTGGCACCATATATTTCAGGGGGCACTTTTTAGGACCTATATAACTATTGTATAGTGCAAATTTTTTATTTAAGTTCTTTTAACGATAACAGACAGACCTTTTATTGGTTAACTGTTATACTTTTATTATTTAATTATTAGAATCTAATAAACATTTTGAGACCTGTTAGAACTTTTTGCAGTGTGAATTAAACATTTGGCACCATATAGTTCACAAAGCACTTTTTAGGACCTATATAACTAATGTATAATACAAATGTTTTAGTTATTTCTTTTAACGATAACAGACAGACCTTTTATTGGTTAACTGTTATACTTTTATTTTTTACTTATTAGACTCTAATAAACATTTTGAGACCCGTTATAACTTTTTGCAATGTGAATTAAACAATTGGCACTATTTAGTTTACAAGGCACTTTTTTGGACCTTAATAACTAATGTATAGTGCAAATGTTTTAGTTATTTCTTTTAACGATAACAGACAAACCTTTTATTGGTTAACTGTTGTACTTTTATTATTTACTTATTAGACTCTAATAAACATTTTGAGACCCGTTATAACTTTTTGCAATGTGAATTAAACATTTGGCACCATATAGTTCACAAGGCACTTTTTAGGACCTATATAACTAATGTATAGTGCAAATGTTTTATTTAAGTTCTTTTGACGATAACAGACAGACCTTTTATTGGTTAACTGTTATACTTTTAATATTTAATTATTAGACTCTAATAAACATTTTGAGACCCGTTAGAACTTTTTGCAATGTGATTTAAACATTTGGCACCATAACGTTTAAAAGGCAATTTTTAGGACCTATATAACTAACGTATAGTGCAAATGTATTAGTTAAGTTCTTTTAACGATAACAGACCAACCTTTTATTGGTTAACTGTTATACTTTAATTCTTTATTTATTAGACTTTAATAAACATTTTGAGACGCGTTATAACTTTTGAGAATGTGAATTAAACATTTTGCACCATATAGTTCACAAGGCTCTTTTTAGGACCTATATAACTAAAGTATAGTCATAGTGCATATGTTGTAGTTAAGTTCTTTTAAAGATAAAAGACAGACCTTTTGTTGGTTAACTGTTATACTTTAATCTTTATTTATTAGACTCTAATAAACATTTTGAGACGCGTTAGAACTTTTGGGAATTTGAATTAAACATTTTGCACCATATAGTTCACTAATTTTATTTTTGGACCCATATAACTAATGTATAGTGCATATGTTATAGTTTAGTTCTTTTGACGATAACAGACAAACCTTTTATTGGTTAACTGTTATACTTTAATCATTTATTTATTAGACTCTAATAAACATTTTGAAACGCGTTAGAACTTTTTGGAATGTGAATTAAAGATTTTGCACCATATAGTTCACAAGGATGTTTTTAGGACCTATATAACTAAAGTATAGTGCATAAGTTGTAGTTAAGTTCTTTTAAAGATAACAGACCAACCTTTTATTGGTTAACTATTATACTTTAATTCTTTATTTATTAGACTTTAATAAACATTTTGAGACGCGTTAGAACTTTTGGGAATGTGAATTAAACATTTTGCACCATATAGTTCACAAGGCTCTTTTTAGGACCTATATAACTAAAGTATAGTCATAGTGCATATGTTGTAGTTAAGTTCTTTTAAAGATAACAGACAGACCTTTTATTGGATAACTGTTATACTTTTATTAATTACTTAGTAGACTCTAGTAAACATTTTGAAACCCGTTAGAAGTTTTTGGAATGTGAATTAAACATTTGGCACCATATACTTCAGGGGGCACTTTTTAGGACCTATATAACTAATGTATAGTGCAAAGGTTTTCTTTAAGTTCTTTTAACGATAACAGACAGACTTTTTATTGGTTAACTGTTATACTTTTATTATTTAATTATTAGAATCTAATAAACATTTTGAGACCCGTTAGAACTTTTTGCAATGTGAATTAAACATTTGGCACTATATAGTTCACAAGGCACTTTTTAGGACCTATATAACTAATGTATAGTGCAAATGTTTTAATTAAGTTCTTTTAACGATAACAGACAAACCTTTTATTGGTTAACTGTTATACTTTTATTATTTACTTATTAGACTCTAATAAACATTTTGAGACCTGTTATAACTTTTTGCAGTGTGAATTAAACATTTGGCACCATATAGTTCACAAAGCACTTTTTAGGACCTATATAACTAATGTATAATACAAATGTTTTAGTTAATTCTTTTAACGATAACAGACAAACCTTTTATTGGTTAAAGGTTATACTTTTATTATTTAATTATTAGACACTAAAAAACATTTTGAGACCCGTTATAACTTTTTGCAATGTGAATTAAACAATTGGCACCATATAGTTTACAAGGCACTTTTTTGGACCTATATAACTAATGTATAGTGCAAATGTTTTAGTTAAGTTCTTTTAACGATAACAGACAAACCTTTTATTGGTTAACTGTTATACTTTTATTATTTACTTATTAGACACTAATAAACATTTTGAGACCCGTTATAACTTTTTGCAATGTGAATTAAACATTTGGCACCATATACTTCAGGGGGCACTTTTTAGGACCTATATAACTAATGTATAGTGCAAATGTTTTATTTAAGTTCTTTTAACGATAACAGACAGACCTTTTATTGGTTAAAGGTTATACTTTTATTATTTAATTATTAGAATCTAAAAAACATTTTGAGACCCGTTAGGACTTTTTGCAATGTGAATTAAACATTTGGCACTATAGATTTCACAAGGCATTTTTTAGGACCTATATAACTAATGTATAGTGCAAATGTTTTAGTTAAGTTCTTTTAACGATAACAGACAAACCTTTTATTGGTTAACTGTTATACTTTTATTATTTACTTATTAGACTCTAGTAAACATTTTGAGACGCGTTATAACTTTTTGCAATGTGAATTAAACATTTGGCACCATATAGTTCACAAGACACTTTTTTGGACCTATATAACTAATGTATAGTGCAAATGTTTTAGTTAAGTTCTTTTAACGATAACAGACAAACCTTTTATTGGTTAACTGTTATACTTTTATTATTTACTTATTAGACTCTAATAAACATTTTGAGACGCGTTAGAACTTTTGGGAATTTGAATTAAACATTTTGCACCATATAGTTCACAAGTTTTACTTTTAGACCCATATAACTAATGTATAGTGCATATGTTATAGTTAAGTTCTTTTAACGATAACAGACAAACCTTTTATTGGTTAACTGTTATACTTTAATCATTTATTTATTAGACTCTAATAAACATTTTGAGACGCGTTAGAACTTTTTGGAATGTGAATTAAAGATTTTGCACCATATAGTTCACAAGGCTGTTTTTAGGACCTATATAACTAAAGTATAGTCATAGTGCATATGTTGTAGTTAAGTTCTTTTAACGATAACAGACAAATCTTTTATTGGTTAACTGTTATACTTTAATCATTTATTTATTAGACTCTAATAAACATTTTGAGACCCGTTATAACTTTTGGGAATGTGAATTAAACTTTTTGTACCATATAGTTCACAAGGCACTTTTTAGGACCTATATAACTAATGAATAGTGCATTTTTTGTAGTTAAGTTCTTTTAACGATAACAGACAAACCTTTTATTGGTTGACTGTTATACTTTTATTACTTAGTTATTAGACTCTAATAAACATTTTGAGACGCGTTACAACTTTTGGGAATGTGAATTAAACATTTTGTACCATATAGTTCACAAGGCAATATTTAGGACCTATATAACTAATGTATAGTGCATATGTTGTAGTTAAGTTCTTTTAACGATAACAGAAAAACCTTTTATTGGTTAACTGTTTTACTTTTATTGTTTACTTATTAGACTCTAATAAACATTTTGAGACGCGTTAGAACTTTTGGGAATTTGAATTAAACATTTTGCACCATATAGTTCACAAGTTTTACTTTTGGACCTATATAACTAATGTATAGTGCATATGTTATAGTTAAGTTCTTTTGACGATAACAGACAAACCTTTTATTGGTTAACTGTTATACTTTAATCATTTATTTATTAGACTCTATTAAACATTTTGAGACGTGTTATAACTTTTGGGAATGTAAATTAAAGATTTTGCACCATATAGTTCACAAGGCACTTTTTAGGACCTATATAACTAAAGTATAGTCATAGTGCATATGTTGTAGTTAAGTTCTTTTAAAGATAACAGACAGACCTTTTATTGGTTAACTGTTATACTTTAATGATTTATTTATTAGACTCTAATAAACATTTTGAGACGCGTTATTACTTTTGGAATGTGAATTAATCATTTTGCACCATATAGTTCACAAGTGTCATTTTTTCGACCTATATAACTAATGTATAGTGCATAAGTTGTAATTAAGTTTTTTTAACGATAACAGACATACTTTTTATTGGTTAACTGTTATACTTTTATTAATTACTTAGTAGACTCTAGTAAACATTTTGAAACCCGTTAGAAGTTTTTGGAATGTGAATTAAACATTTGGCACCATATAGTTCACAAGACACTTTTTTGGACCTATATAACTAATGTATAGTGCAAATGTTTTAGTTAAGTTCTTTTAACGATAACAGACAAACCTTTTATTGGTTAACTGTTATACTTTTATTATTTACTTATTAGACTCTAATAAACATTTTGAGACGCGTTAGAACTTTTGGGAATTTGAATTAAACATTTTGCACCATATAGTTCACAAGTTTTACTTTTAGACCCATATAACTAATGTATAGTGCATATGTTATAGTTAAGTTCTTTTAACGATAACAGACAAACCTTTTATTGGTTAACTGTTATACTTTAATCATTTATTTATTAGACTCTAATAAACATTTTGAGACGCGTTAGAACTTTTTGGAATGTGAATTAAAGATTTTGCACCATATAGTTCACAAGGCTGTTTTTAGGACCTATATAACTAAAGTATAGTCATAGTGCATATGTTGTAGTTAAGTTCTTTTAACGATAACAGACAAATCTTTTATTGGTTAACTGTTATACTTTAATCATTTATTTATTAGACTCTAATAAACATTTTGAGACCCGTTATAACTTTTGGGAATGTGAATTAAACTTTTTGTACCATATAGTTCACAAGGCACTTTTTAGGACCTATATAACTAATGAATAGTGCATTTTTTGTAGTTAAGTTCTTTTAACGATAACAGACAAACCTTTTATTGGTTGACTGTTATACTTTTATTACTTAGTTATTAGACTCTAATAAACATTTTGAGACGCGTTACAACTTTTGGGAATGTGAATTAAACATTTTGTACCATATAGTTCACAAGGCAATTTTTAGGACCTATATAACTAATGTATAGTGCATATGTTGTAGTTAAGTTCTTTTAACGATAACAGAAAAACCTTTTATTGGTTAACTGTTATACTTTTAATGTTTACTTATTAGACTCTAATAAACATTTTGAGACGCGTTAGAACTTTTGGGAATTTGAATTAAACATTTTGCACCATATAGTTCACAAGTTTTACTTTTGGACCTATATAACTAATGTATAGTGCATATGTTATAGTTAAGTTCTTTTGACGATAACAGACAAACCTTTTATTGGTTAACTGTTATACTTTAATCATTTATTTATTAGACTCTATTAAACATTTTGAGACGTGTTATAACTTTTGGGAATGTAAATTAAAGATTTTGCACTATATAGTTCACAAGGCACTTTTTAGGACCTATATAACTAAAGTATAGTCATAGTGCATATGTTGTAGTTAAGTTCTTTTAAAGATAACAGACAGACCTTTTATTGGTTAACTGTTATACTTTAATGATTTATTTATTAGACTCTAATAAACATTTTGAGACGCGTTATTACTTTTGGAATGTGAATTAATCATTTTGCACCATATAGTTCACAAGTGTCATTTTTTCGACCTATATAACTAATGTATAGTGCATAAGTTGTAATTAAGTTTTTTTAACGATAACAGACATACTTTTTATTGGTTAACTGTTATACTTTTATTAATTACTTAGTAGACTCTAGTAAACATTTTGAAACCCGTTAGAAGTTTTTGGAATGTGAATTAAACATTTGGCACCATATACTTAAGGGGGCACTTTTTAGGACCTATATAACTAATGTATAGTGCAAATGTTTTATTTAAGTTCTTTTAACGATAACAGACAGACCTTTTATTGGTTAACTGTTATACTTTTATTATTTAATTATTATAATCTAATAAACATTTTGAGACCCGTTAGAACTTTTTGCAATGTGAATTAAACATTTGGCACTATATAGTTCACAAGGCACTTTTTAGGACCTATATAACTAATGTATAATACAAATGTTTTAGTTATTTCTTTTAACGATAACAGACAAACCTTTTATTGGTTAACTGTTATACTTTTATTATTTACTTATTCGACTCTAATAAACATTTTGAAACCCGTTATAACTTTTTGCAATGTGAATTAAACAATTGGCACCATATAGTTTACAAGGCACTTTTTTGGACCTATATAACTAATGTATAGTGCAAATGTTTTAGTTAAGTTCTTTTAAAGATAACAGACAAACATTTTATTGGTTAACTGTTATACTTTTATTATTTACTTATTAGACTCTAATAAACATTTTGAGACCCGTTATAACTTTTTGCAATGTGAATTAAACATTTGGCACCATATACTTCAGGGGGCACTTTTTAGGACCTGTATAACTAATGTATAGTGCAAATGTTTTATTTAAGTTCTTTTAACGATAACAGAATGACCTTTTATTGGTTAAAGGTTATACTTTTATTATTCAATTATTAGAATCTAATAAACATTTTGAGACAAGTTAGAACTTTTTGCAATGTGATTTAAACATTTGGCACCATAACGTATAAAAAGCACTTTTTAGGATTTATATAACTAATGTATAGTGCAAATTTTTTAGTTAAGTCCTTTTAACGATAACAGACAAACTTTTTATTGGTTAACTGTTATACTTTAATCATTTATTTATTAGACTCTAATAAACATTTTGAGACGCGTTAGAACTTTTTGCAATGTGAATTAAATATTTTGCACCATATAGTTCACAAGGCTGTTTTTAGGACCTATATAACTAAAGTATAGTGCATAAGTTATAGTTAAGTTCTTTTAAAGATAACAGACCAACCTTTTATTGGTTAACTGTTATACTTTAATTCTTTATTTATTAGACTTTAATAAAGATTTTGGGACGCGTTATTACTTTTGGGAATGTGAATTAAACATTTTGCACCATATAGTTCACAAGGCTCTTTTTAGGACCTATATAACTAATGTATAGTGCAAATGGTTTAGTTAAGTTCTTTTAACGATAACAGACAAACCTTTTATTGGTTAACTGTTATACTTTTTTTATATACTTATTAAACTCTAATAAACATTTTAAGACACGTTAGAACTTTTTGCAACGTGAATTAAACATTTGGCACCATATAGTTTACAAGGCACTTTTTAGGACCTATATAACTAAAGTATAGTCATAGTGCATATGTTGTAGTTAAGTTCTTTTAAAGATAACAGACAGACCTTTTATTGGTTAACTGTTATACTTTAATGATTTATTTATTAGACTCTAATAAACATTTTGAGACGCGTTATTACTTTTGGAATGTGAATTAATCATTTTGCACCATATAGTTCACAAGTGTCATTTTTTCGACCTATATAACTAATGTATAGTGCATAAGTTGTAATTAAGTTTTTTTAACGATAACAGACATACTTTTTATTGGTTAACTGTTATACTTTTATTAATTACTTAGTAGACTCTAGTAAACATTTTGAAACCCGTTAGAAGTTTTTGGAATGTGAATTAAACATTTGGCACCATATAGTTCACAAGACACTTTTTTGGACCTATATAACTAATGTATAGTGCAAATGTTTTAGTTAAGTTCTTTTAACGATAACAGACAAACCTTTTATTGGTTAACTGTTATACTTTTATTATTTACTTATTAGACTCTAATAAACATTTTGAGACGCGTTAGAACTTTTGGGAATTTGAATTAAACATTTTGCACCATATAGTTCACAAGTTTTACTTTTAGACCCATATAACTAATGTATAGTGCATATGTTATAGTTAAGTTCTTTTAACGATAACAGACAAACCTTTTATTGGTTAACTGTTATACTTTAATCATTTATTTATTAGACTCTAATAAACATTTTGAGACGCGTTAGAACTTTTTGGAATGTGAATTAAAGATTTTGCACCATATAGTTCACAAGGCTGTTTTTAGGACCTATATAACTAAAGTATAGTCATAGTGCATATGTTGTAGTTAAGTTCTTTTAACGATAACAGACAAATCTTTTATTGGTTAACTGTTATACTTTAATCATTTATTTATTAGACTCTAATAAACATTTTGAGACCCGTTATAACTTTTGGGAATGTGAATTAAACTTTTTGTACCATATAGTTCACAAGGCACTTTTTAGGACCTATATAACTAATGAATAGTGCATTTTTTGTAGTTAAGTTCTTTTAACGATAACAGACAAACCTTTTATTGGTTGACTGTTATACTTTTATTACTTAGTTATTAGACTCTAATAAACATTTTGAGACGCGTTACAACTTTTGGGAATGTGAATTAAACATTTTGTACCATATAGTTCACAAGGCAATTTTTAGGACCTATATAACTAATGTATAGTGCATATGTTGTAGTTAAGTTCTTTTAACGATAACAGAAAAACCTTTTATTGGTTAACTGTTATACTTTTATTGTTTACTTATTAGACTCTAATAAACATTTTGAGACGCGTTAGAACTTTTGGGAATTTGAATTAAACATTTTGCACCATATAGTTCACAAGTTTTACTTTTGGACCTATATAACTAATGTATAGTGCATATGTTATAGTTAAGTTCTTTTGACGATAACAGACCAACCTTTTATTGGTTAACTGTTATACTTTAATCATTTATTTATTAGACTCTATTAAACATTTTGAGACGTGTTATAACTTTTGGGAATGTAAATTAAAGATTTTGCACTATATAGTTCACAAGGCACTTTTTAGGACCTATATAACTAAAGTATAGTCATAGTGCATATGTTGTAGTTAAGTTCTTTTAAAGATAACAGACAGACCTTTTATTGGTTAACTGTTATACTTTAATGATTTATTTATTAGACTCTAATAAACATTTTGAGACGCGTTATTACTTTTGGAATGTGAATTAATCATTTTGCACCATATAGTTCACAAGTGTCATTTTTTCGACCTATATAACTAATGTATAGTGCATAAGTTGTAATTAAGTTTTTTTAACGATAACAGACATACTTTTTATTGGTGAACTGTTATACTTTTATTAATTACTTAGTAGACTCTAGTAAACATTTTGAAACCCGTTAGAAGTTTTTGGAATGTGAATTAAACATTTGGCACCATATACTTAAGGGGGCACTTTTTAGGACCTATATAACTAATGTATAGTGCAAATGTTTTATTTAAGTTCTTTTAACGATAACAGACAGACCTTTTATTGGTTAACTGTTATACTTTTATTATTTAATTATTAGAATCTAATAAACATTTTGAGACCCGTTAGAACTTTTTGCAATGTGAATTAAACATTTGGCACTATATAGTTCACAAGGCACTTTTTAGGACCTATATAACTAATGTATAATACAAATGTTTTAGTTATTTCTTTTAACGATAACAGACAAACCTTTTATTGGTTAACTGTTATACTTTTATTATTTACTTATTCGACTCTAATAAACATTTTGAAACCCGTTATAACTTTTTGCAATGTGAATTAAACAATTGGCACCATATAGTTTACAAGGCACTTTTTTGGACCTATATAACTAATGTATAGTGCAAATGTTTTAGTTAAGTTCTTTTAAAGATAACAGACAAACATTTTATTGGTTAACTGTTATACTTTTATTATTTACTTATTAGACTCTAATAAACATTTTGAGACCCGTTATAACTTTTTGCAATGTGAATTAAACATTTGGCACCATATACTTCAGGGGGCACTTTTTAGGACCTGTATAACTAATGTATAGTGCAAATGTTTTATTTAAGTTCTTTTAACGATAACAGAATGACCTTTTATTGGTTAAAGGTTATACTTTTATTATTCAATTATTAGAATCTAATAAACATTTTGAGACAAGTTAGAACTTTTTGCAATGTGATTTAAACATTTGGCACCATAACGTATAAAAAGCACTTTTTAGGATTTATATAACTAATGTATAGTGCAAATTTTTTAGTTAAGTCCTTTTAACGATAACAGACAAACTTTTTATTGGTTAACTGTTATACTTTAATCATTTATTTATTAGACTCTAATAAACATTTTGAGACGCGTTAGAACTTTTTGCAATGTGAATTAAATATTTTGCACCATATAGTTCACAAGGCTGTTTTTAGGACCTATATAACTAAAGTATAGTGCATAAGTTATAGTTAAGTTCTTTTAAAGATAACAGACCAACCTTTTATTGGTTAACTGTTATACTTTAATTCTTTATTTATTAGACTTTAATAAAGATTTTGGGACGCGTTATTACTTTTGGGAATGTGAATTAAACATTTTGCACCATATAGTTCACAAGGCTCTTTTTAGGACCTATATAACTAATGTATAGTGCAAATGGTTTAGTTAAGTTCTTTTAACGATAACAGACAAACCTTTTATTGGTTAACTGTTATACTTTTTTTATACACTTATTAAACTCTAATAAACATTTTAAGACACGTTAGAACTTTTTGCAATGTGAATTAAACATTTGGCACCATATAGTTTACAAGGCACCTTTTTGGACTTATATAACTAATGTATAGTGCAAATGTTTTAATTAAGTTCTTTTAACGATAACAGACATACTTTTTATTGGTTAACTGTTATACTTTAATCATTTATTTATTAGACTCTAATAAACATTTTGAGACGCGTTAGAACTTTTTGGAATGTGAATTAAAGATTTTGCACCATATAGTTCACAAGGCTGTTTTTAGGACCTATATAACTAAAGTATAGTGCATAAGTTGTAGTTAAGTTCTTTTAACGATAACAGACCAACCTTTTATTGGTTAACTGTTATACTTTAATTCTTTATTTATTAGACTTTAATAAACATTTTGAAATTCGTTACAACTTTTGGAAATGTGAATTAAACATTTTGCACCATATAGTTCACAAGGCTCTTTTTAGGACCTATATAACTAAAGTATAGTCATAGTGCATATGTTGTAGTTAAGTTCTTTTAAAGATAACAGGCAGACCTTTTATTGGTTAACTGTTATACTTTAATCATTTATTTATTAGACTCTAATAAACATTTTGAGACGCGTTATAACTTTTGGGAATGTGAATTAAACATTTTGTACCATATAGTTCACAAGGCACTTTTTAGGACCTATATAACTAATGAATAGTGCATTTTTTGTAGTTAAGTTCTTTTAACGATAACAGACAAACCTTTTATTGGTTGATTGTTCTACTTTTATTACTTAGTTATTAGACTCTAATAAACATTTTAAGACGCGTTATAACTTTTGGGAATGTGAATTAAACATTTTGTACCATATAGTTCACAAGGCAATTTTTAGGACCTATATAACTAATGTATAGTGCATATGTTGTAGTTAAGTTCTTTTAACGATAACAGACAAACCTTTTATTGGTTAACTGTTATACTTTTATTATTTACTTATTAGACTCTAATAAACATTTTGAGACGCGTTAGAACTTTTGGGATTTTGAATTAAACATTTTGCAACATATAGTTCACAAGTTTTACTTTTGGACCTATATAACTAATGTATAGTGCATATGTTATAGTTAAGTTCTTTTGACGATAACAGACAAACCTTTTGTTGGTTAACTGTTATACTTTAATCATTTATTTATTAGACTCTAATAAACATTTTGAGACGCGTTACAACTTTTGGGAATGTGAATTAAACATTTTGCACCATATAGTTCATAAGGCTTTTTTTAGGACCTATATAACTAAAGTATAGTCATAGTGCATATGTTGTAGTTAAGTTCTTTTAAAGATAACAGACAGACCTTTTATTGGTTAACTGTTATACTTTAATCATTTATTTATTAGACTCTAATAAACATTTTGAGACGCGTTATTACTTTTGGAATGTGAATTAATCATTTTGCACCATATAGTTCACAAGGCACTTTTTAGGACCTATATAACTAATGTATAGTGCATAAGTTGTAATTAAGTTATTTTAACGATAACAGACATACTTTTTATTGGTTAACTGTTATACTTTTATTAATTACTTAGTAGACTCTAGTAAACATTTTGAAACTCGTTAGAAGTTTTTGGAATGTGAATTAAATATTTGGCACCATATACTTCAGGGGGCACTTTTTAGGACCTATATAACTAATGTATAGTGCAAATAGTTTATTTAAGTTCTTTTAACGATAACAGACAGACCTTTTATTGGTTAACTGTTATACTTCTATTATTTAATTATTAGAATCTATTAAACATTTTGAGACCCGTTAGAACTTTTTGCAATGTGAATTAAACATTTGGCACTATATAGTTCCCAAGGCACTTTTTAGGACCTATATAACTAATGTATAGTGCAAATGTTTTAATTAAGTTCTTTTAACGATAACAGACAAACCTTTTATTGGTTAACTGTTATACTTTTATTATTTACTTATTAGACTCTAATAAACATTTTGAAACCCGTTATAACTTTTTGCAATGTGAATTAAACAATTGGCACCATATAGTTCACAAGGCACTTTTCTGGACCAATATAACTAATGTATAGTGCAAATGTTTTAGTTAAGTTCTTTTAACGATAACAGACAGACTTTTTATTGGTTAAAGGTTATACTTTTATTATTCAATTATTAGAATCTAATAAACATTTTGAGACGCGTTAGAACTTTTTGCAATGTGATTTAAACATTTGGCACCATAACGTTTAAAAGGCACATTTTAGGATCTATATAACTAATGTATAGTGCAAATGTATTAGTTAAGTTCTTTTAACGATAACAGACAAACCTTTTATTGGTTAACTGTTATACTTTAATCATTTATTTATTAGACTGTAATAAACATTTTGATACGCGTTAGAACTTTTTGCAATGTGAATTAAAGATTTTGCACCATATAGTTCACAAGGTTGTTTTAGGACCTATATAACTAAAGTATAGTGCATAAGTTGTAGTTAAGTTCTTTTAAAGATAACAGACCAACCTTTTATTGGTTAACTGTTATACTTTAATTCTTTATTTATTAGACTTTAATAAACATTTTGAGACGCGTTATTACTTTTGGGAATGTGAATTAAACATTTTGCACCATATAGTTCACAAGGCTCTTTTTAGGACCTATATAACTAATGTATAATACAAATGTTTTAGTTATTTCTTTTAACGATAACAGAAAAACCTTTTATTGGTTAACTGTTATACTTTTTTTATATACTTATTAAACTCTAATAAACATTTTGAGACCCGTTATAACTTTTTGCAATGTGAATTAAACATTTTGCACCATATAGTTCACAAAGCACTTTTTAGGACCTATATAACTAATGTATAATACAAATGTTTTAGTTATTTCTTTTAACGATAACAGAAAAACCTTTTATTGGTTAACTGTTATACTTTTATTATGTACTTATTAGACTCTAATAAACATTTTGAGACCCGTTAGAACTTTTTGCAATGTGAATTAAACATTTGGCACCATATAGTTTACAAGGCACTTTTTTGGACCTATATAACTAATGTATAGTGCAAATGTTTTAGTTTATTTTTTTAACGATAACAGACAAACCTTTTATTGGTTAACTGTTATACTTTTATTATTTACTTATTAGACTCTAATAAACATTTTGAGACGCGTTAGAACTTTTGGGAATTTGAATTAAACATTTTGCACCATATAGTTCACAAGTTTTACTTTTGGACCCATATAACTAATGTATAGTGCATATGTTACAGTTAAGTTCTTTTGACGATAACAGACAAACCTTTTATTGGTTAACTGTTATACTTTAATCATTTTATTATTAGACTGTAATAAACATTTTGAGACGCGTTAGAACTTTTTGGAATGTGAATTAATAATTTTGCACCATATAGTTCACAAGGTGTTTTTAGGACCTATATAACTAAAGTATAGTGCATAAGTTGTAGTTAAGTTCTTTTAAAGATAACAGACAGACCTTTTATTGGTTAACTGTTATACTTTAATTCTTAATTTATTAGACTTTATTAAACATTTTGAGACGCGTTATAACTTTTGGGAATGTGAATTAAACATTTTGCACCATATAGTTCACAAGGCTCTTTTTAGGACCTATATAACTAAAGTATAGTCATAGTGCATATGTTGTAGTTAAGTTCTTTTAAAGATAACAGACAGACCTTTTATTGGTTAACTGTTATACTTTAATCATTTATTTATTAGACTCTAATAAACATTTTGAGACGCGTTATTATATTTGGAATGTGAATTAAACATTTGGCACCATATACTTCAGGGGGCACTTTTTAGGACCTATATAACTAATGTATAGTGCAAATGTCTTATTTAAGTTCTTTTAACGATAACAGACAGACCTTTTATTGGTTAACTGTTATACTTTTATTATTTAATTATTAGAATCTAATAAACATTTTGAGACCCGTTAGAACTTTTTGCAATGTGAATTGCACATTTGGCACCATATAGTTCACAAGGCACTTTTTAGGACCTATATAACTAATGTATAGTGCAAATGTTTTAATTAAGTTCTTTTAACGATAACAGACAAACCTTTTGTTGGTTAACTGTTATACTTTTATTATTTACTTATTAGACTCTAATAAACATTTTGATACGCGTTATAATTTTTTGCAGTGTGAATTAAACATTTGGCACAATATAGTTCACAAAGCACTTTTTAGGACCTATATAACTAATGTATAGTACAAATGTTTTAGTTATTTCTTTTAACGATAACAGACAAACCTATTATTGGTTAACTGGTATACTTTTATTATTTACTTATTAGACTCTAATAAACATTTTGAGACCCGTTATAACTTTTTGCAAAGTGAATTAAACATTTGGCACCATATAGTTCACAAGTCACTTTTTAGGACCTATATAACTAATGTATAGTGCAAATGGTTTAGTTAAGTTCTTTTAACGATAACAGACAAACCTTTTATTGGTTAACTGTTATACTTTTTTTATATACTTATTAGACTCTAATAAACATTTTGAGACACGTTAGAACTTTTTGCAATGTGAATTAAACATTTGGCACCATATAGTTTACAAAGCACTTTTTAGGACCTATATAACTAATGTATAGTGCAAATGTTTTAGTTAAGTTCTTTCAACGATAACAGACAAACTTTTTATTGGTTAACTGTTATACTTTTTTTATATACTTATTAGACTCTAATAAATATTTTGAGACCCGTTAGAACTTTTTGCAATGTGAATTAAACATTTGGCACCATATAGTTCACAAGGCACTTTTTAGGACCTATATAACTAATGAACAGTGCATTTTTTGTAGTTAAGTTCTTTTAACGATAACAGACAAACCTTTTATTGGTTGACTGTTTTACTTTTATTACTTAGTTATTAGACTCTAATAAACAATTTGAGACGCGTTACAACTTTTGGGAATGTGAATTAAACATTTTGTACCATATAGTTCACAAGGCACTTTTTAGGACCTATATAACTAATGTATAGTGCATATGTTGTAGTTAAGTTCTTTTAACGATAACAGACAAACCTTTTATTGGTTAACTGTTATACTTTTATTATTTACTTATTAGACTCTAATAAACATTTTGAGACGCGTTAGAACTTTTGGGAGTTTGAATTAAACATTTTGCACCATATAGTTCACAAGTTTTACTTTTGGACCCTTATAACTAATGTATAGTGCATATGTTATAGTTAAGTTCTTTTGACGATAACAGACAAACCTTTTATTGGTTAACTGTTATACTTTAATCATTTATTTATTAGACTGTAATAAACATTTTGAGACCAGTTAGAACTTTTTGAAATGTGAATTAAAGATTTGGCACCATATAGTTCACAAGGCTCTTTTTAGGATCTATATAACCAAAGTATAGTCATAGTGCATATGTTGTAGTTAAGTTCTTTTAAAGATAACAGACAGACCTTTTATTGGTTAACTGTTATACTTTAATCATTTATTTATTAGACTCTAATAAACATTTTGAGACGCGTTATTACTTTTGGAATGTGAATTAATCATTTTGCACCATCTAGTTCACAAGTGTCATTTTTTGGACCTATATAACTAATGTATAGTGCATAAGTTGTAATTAAGTTCTTTTAACGATAACAGACATACTTTTTATTGGTTAACTGTTATACTTTTATTAATTACTTAGTAGACTCTAGTAAATATTTTGAAACCCGTTAGAAGTTTTTGGAATGTGAATTAAACATTTGGCACCATATACTTCAGGGGGCACTTTTTAGGACCGACCTATATAACTAATGTATAGTGCAAATGTTTTAATTAAGTTCTTTTAACGATAACAGACAAACCTTTTATTGGTTAACTGTTATACTTTTATTATTTACTTATTAGACTCTATTAAACATTTTGAGACGCGTTATAATTTTTTGCAGTGTGAATTAAACATGTGGCACCATATAGTTCACAAGGCACTTTTTAGGACCTATATAACTAATGTATAGTACAAATGTTTTAGTTATTTCTTTTAACGATAACAGACAAACCTTTTATTGGTTAAAAGTTATACTTTTATTATTTACTTATTAGACTCTAATAAACATTTTGAGACCTGTTAGAACTTTTTGCAATGTGAATTAAACATTTGGCACCATATAGTTCACAAGGCACTTTTTAGGACCTATATAACTAATGTATAGTGCAAATGGTTTAGTTAAGTTCTTTTAACGATAACAGACAAACCTTTTATTGGTTAACTGTTATACTTTTTTTATATACTTATTAGACTCTAATAAACATTTTGAGACACGTTAGAACTTTTTGTAATGTGAATTAAACATTTGGCACCATATAGTTTACAAGGCACTTTTTAGGACCTATATAACTAATGTATAGTGCAAATGTTTTAATTAAGTTCTTTCAACGATAACAGACAAACCTTTTATTGGTTAACTGTTATACTTTTATTATTTACTTATTAGATTCTAATAAACATTTTGAGACCCGTTAGAACTTTTTGCAATGTGAATTAAACATTTTGCACCATATAGTTCACAAGGCTCTTTTTAGGACCTATATAACTAAAGTATAGTCATAGTGCAAATTTTTTAGTTAAGTACTTTTAACGATAACAGACAAACCTTTTATTGGTTAAGTGCTATACTTTTATTATTTACTTATTAGACTCTAATAAACATTTTGAGACCCGTTAGAACTTTTTGCAATGTGAATTGCACATTTGGCACCATATAGTTCACAAGGCACTTTTTAGGACCTATATAACTAATGTATAGTGCAAATTTTTTAGTTAAGTTCTTTTAACGATAACAGACAAACCTTTTATTGGTTAACTGTTATACTTTTATTATTTACTTATTAGACTCTAATAAACATTTTGAGACCCGTTAGAACTTTTTGCAATGTGAATTGCACATTTGGCACCATATAGTTCACAAGACACTTTTTAGGACCTATATAACTAATATATAGTACAAAGTTTTTTAGTTATGTTCTTTTTACGATAACAGACAAACCTTTTATTGGTTAACTGTTATACTTTTATTATTTACTTATTAGACTCTAATAAACATTTTGAGACCCGTTAGAACTTTTTGCAATGTGAATTGCACATTTGGCACCATATTGTTCACAAAGCACTTTTTAGGACCTATATAACTAATGTATAGTGCAAATTTTTTAGTTAAGTTCTTTTAACGATAACAGACAAACCTTTTATTGGTTAACTGTTATACTTTTTTTATTTACTTATTAGACTCTAATAAACATTTTGAGACCCGTTAGAACTTTTTGCAATGTGAATTGCACATTTGGCACCATATAGTTCACAAGGCACTTTTTAGGACCTATATAACTAATGTATAGTGCAAATTTTTTAGTTAAGTTCTTTTAACTATAACAGATAAACCTTTTATTCGTTAACTGTTATACTTTTATTATTTACTTATTAGACTCTAATAAACATTTTGAGACCCGTTAGAACTTTTTGCAATGTGAATTGCACATTTGGCACCATATAGTTCACAAGGCACTTTTTAGGACCTATATAACTAATGTATAGTGCAAATTTTTTAGTTAAGTTCTTTTAACGATAACAGACAAACCTTTTATTGGTTAACTGTTATACTTTTATTATTTACTTATTAGACTCTAATAAACATTTTGAGACCCGTTAGAACTTTTTGCAATGTGAATTGCACATTTGGCACCATATAGTTCACAAAGCACTTTTTAGGACCTATATAACTAATGTATAGTGCAAATTTTTTAGTTAAATTCTTTTAACGATAACAGACAAACCTTTTATTGGTTAACTGTTATACTTTTATTATTTACTTATTAGACTCTAATAAACATTTTGAGACCCGTTATAACTTTTTGCAATGTGAATTAAACATTTTGCACCATATAGTTCACAAGGCTCTTTTTAGGACCTATATAACTAAAGTATAGTCATAGTGCAAATTTTTTAGTTAAGTTCTTTTAACGATAACAGACAAACCTTTTATTGGTTAACTGCTATACTTTTATTATTTACTTATTAGACTCTAATAAACATTTTGAGACCCGTTAGAACTTTTTGTAATGTGAATTAAACATTTGGCACCATATAGTTTACAAGGCACTTTTTAGGACCTATATAACTAATGTATAGTGCAAATGTTTTAATTAAGTTCTTTCAACGATAACAGACAAACCTTTTATTGGTTAACTGTTATACTTTTATTATTTACTTATTAGACTCTAATAAACATTTTGAGACCCGTTAGAACTTTTTGCAATGTGAATTAAACATTTTGCACCATATAGTTCACAAGGCTCTTTTTAGGACCTATATAACTAAAGTATAGTCATAGTGCAAATTTTTTAGTTAAGTTCTTTTAACGATAACAGACAAACCTTTTATTGGTTAAGTGCTATACTTTTATTATTTACTTATTAGACTCTAATAAACATTTTGAGACCCGTTAGAACTTTTTGCAATGTGAATTGCACATTTGGCACCATATAGTTCACAAGGCACTTTTTAGGACCTATATAACTAATGTATAGTGCAAATTTTTTAGTTAAGTTCTTTTAACTATAACAGATAAACCTTTTATTCGTTAACTGTTATACTTTTATTATTTACTTATTAGACTCTAATAAACATTTTGAGACCCGTTAGAACTTTTTGCAATGTGAATTGCACATTTGGCACCATATAGTTCACAAGGCACTTTTTAGGACCTATATAACTAATGTATAGTGCAAATTTTTTAGTTAAGTTCTTTTAACGATAACAGACAAACCTTTTATTGGTTAACTGTTATACTTTTATTATTTACTTATTAGACTCTAATAAACATTTTGAGACCCGTTAGAACTTTTTGCAATGTGAATTGCACATTTGGCACCATATAGTTCACAAAGCACTTTTTAGGACCTATATAACTAATGTATAGTGCAAATTTTTTAGTTAAATTCTTTTAACGATAACAGACAAACCTTTTATTGGTTAACTGTTATACTTTTATTATTTACTTATTAGACTCTAATAAACATTTTGAGACCCGTTAGAACTTTTTGCAATGTGAATTAAACATTTTGCACCATATAGTTCACAAGGCTCTTTTTAGGACCTATATAACTAAAGTATAGTCATAGTGCAAATTTTTTAGTTAAGTTCTTTTAACGATAACAGACAAACCTTTTATTGGTTAACTGCTATACTTTTATTATTTACTTATTAGACTCTAATAAACATTTTGAGACCCGTTAGAACTTTTTGTAATGTGAATTAAACATTTGGCACCATATAGTTTACAAGGCACTTTTTAGGACCTATATAACTAATGTATAGTGCAAATGTTTTAATTAAGTTCTTTCAACGATAACAGACAAACCTTTTATTGGTTAACTGTTATACTTTTATTATTTACTTATTAGACTCTAATAAACATTTTGAGACCCGTTAGAACTTTTTGCAATGTGAATTAAACATTTAGCACCATATAGTTCACAAGGCTCTTTTTAGGACCTATATAACTAAAGTATAGTCATAGTGCAAATTTTTTAGTTAAGTTCTTTTAACGATAACAGACAAACCTTTTATTGGTTAAGTGCTATACTTTTATTATTTACTTATTAGATTCTAATAAACATTTTGAGACCCGTTAGAACTTCTTGCAATGTGAATTGCACATTTGGCACCATATAGTTCACAAGGCACTTTTTAGGACCTATATAACTAATGTATAGTGCAAATTTTTTAGTTAAGTTCTTTTAACGATAACAGACAAACCTTTTATTGGTTAACTGTTATACTTTTATTATTTACTTATTAGACTCTAATAAACATTTTGAGACCCGTTAGAACTTTTTGCAATGTGAATTGCACATTTGGCACCATATAGTTCACAAGGCACTTTTTAGGACCTATATAACTAATGTATAGTACAAATTTTTTAGTTATGTTCTTTTAACGATAACAGACAAACCTTTTATTGGTTAACTGTTATACTTTTATTATTTACTTATTAGACTCTAATAAACATTTTGAGACCCGTTAGAACTTTTTGCAATGTGAATTGCACATTTGGCACCATATTGTTCACAAAGCACTTTTTAGGACCTATATAACTAATGTATAGTGCAAATTTTTTAGTTAAGTTCTTTTGACGATAACAGACAAACCTTTTATTGGTTAACTGTTATACTTTTATTATTTACTTATTAGACTCTAATAAACATTTTGAGACCCGTTAGAACTTTTTGGAATGTGAATTGCACATTTGGCACCATATAGTTCACAAGGCACTTTTTAGGACCTATATAACTAATGTATAGTGCAAATTTTTTAGTTAAGTTCTTTTAACGATAACAGATAAACCTTTTATTCGTTAACTGTTATACTTTTATTATTTACTTATTAGACTCTAATAAACATTTTGAGACCCGTTAGAACTTTTTGCAATGTGAATTGCACATTTGGCACCATATAGTTCACAAGGCACTTTTTAGGACCTATATAACTAATGTATAGTGCAAATTTTTTAGTTAAGTTCTTTTAACGATAACAGACAAACCTTTTATTGGTTAACTGTTATACTTTTATTATTTACTTATTAAACTCTAATAAACATTTTGAGACCCGTTAGAACTTTTTGCAATGTGAATTGCACATTTGGCACCATATAGTTCACAAGGCACTTTTTAGGACCTATATAACTAATGTATAGTGCAAATTTTTTAGTTAAGTTCTTTTAACGATAACAGACAAACCTTTTATTGGTTAACTGTTATACTTTTATTATTTACTTATTAGACTCTAATAAACATTTTGAGACCCGTTAGAACTTTTTGCAATGTGAATTGCACATTTGGCACCATATAGTTCACAAGGCACTTTTTAGGACCTATATAACTAATGTATAGTGCAAATGTTTTAATTAAGTTCTTTTAACGATAACAGACAAACCTTTTGTTGGTTAACTGTTATACTTTTATTATTTACTTATTAGATTCTAATAAACATTTTGATACGCGTTATAATTTTTTGCAGTGTGAATTAAACATTTGGCACAATATAGTTCACAAAGCACTTTTTAGGACCTATATAACTAATGTATAGTACAAATGTTTTAGTTATTTCTTTTAACGATAACAGACAAACCTATTATTGGTTAACTGGTATACTTTTATTATTTACTTATTAGACTCTAATAAACATTTTGAGACCCGTTATAACTTTTTGCAAAGTGAATTAAACATTTGGCACCATATAGTTCACAAGTCACTTTTTAGGACCTATATAACTAATGTATAGTGCAAATGGTTTAGTTAAGTTCTTTTAACGATAACAGACAAACCTTTTATTGGTTAACTGTTATACTTTTTTTATATACTTATTAGACTCTAATAAACATTTTGAGACACGTTAGAACTTTTTGCAATGTGAATTAAACATTTGGCACCATATAGTTTACAAAGCACTTTTTAGGACCTATATAACTAATGTATAGTGCAAATGTTTTAGTTAAGTTCTTTCAACGATAACAGACAAACTTTTTATTGGTTAACTGTTATACTTTTTTTATATACTTATTAGACTCTAATAAATATTTTGAAACCCGTTAGAACTTTTTGCAATGTGAATTAAACATTTGGCACCATATAGTTCACAAGGCACTTTTTAGGACCTATATAACTAATGAACAGTGCATTTTTTGTAGTTAAGTTCTTTTAACGATAACAGACAAACCTTTTATTGGTTGACTGTTTTACTTTTATTACTTAGTTATTAGACTCTAATAAACATTTTGAGACGCGTTACAACTTTTGGGAATGTGAATTAAACATTTTGTACCATATAGTTCACAAGGCACTTTTTAGGACCTATATAACTAATGTATAGTGCATATGTTGTAGTTAAGTTCTTTTAACGATAACAGACAAACCTTTTATTGGTTAACTGTTATACTTTTATTATTTACTTATTAGACTCTAATAAACATTTTGAGACGCGTTAGAACTTTTGGGAGTTTGAATTAAACATTTTGCACCATATAGTTCACAAGTTTTACTTTTGGACCCTTATAACTAATGTATAGTGCATATGTTATAGTTAAGTTCTTTTGACGATAACAGACAAACCTTTTATTGGTTAACTGTTATACTTTAATCATTTATTTATTAGATTGTAATAAACATTTTGATACGCGTTAGAACTTTTTGGAATGTGAATTAAAGATTTTACACCATATAGTTCACAAGGTGTTTTTAGGACCTATATAACTAAAGTATAGCGCATAAGTTGTAGTTAAGTTCTTTTGACGATAACAGACAAACCTTTTATTGGTTAACTGTTATACTTTAATCATTTATTTATTAGACTGTAATAAACATTTTGAGACCAGTTAGAACTTTTTGAAATGTGAATTAAAGATTTGGCACCATATAGTTCACAAGGCTCTTTTTAGGATCTATATAACCAAAGTATAGTCATAGTGCATATGTTGTAGTTAAGTTCTTTTAAAGATAACAGACAGACCTTTTATTGGTTAACTGTTATACTTTAATCATTTATTTATTAGACTCTAATAAACATTTTGAGACGCGTTATTACTTTTGGAATGTGAATTAATCATTTTGCACCATCTAGTTCACAAGTGTCATTTTTTGGACCTATATAACTAATGTATAGTGCATAAGTTGTAATTAAGTTCTTTTAACGATAACAGACATACTTTTTATTGGTTAACTGTTATACTTTTATTAATTACTTAGTAGACTCTAGTAAATATTTTGAAATTCGTTAGAAGTTTTTGGAATGTGAATTAAACATTTGGCACCATATACTTCAGGGGGCACTTTTTAGGACCGACCTATATAACTAATGTATAGTGCAAATGTTTTAATTAAGTTCTTTTAACGATAACAGACAAACCTTTTATTGGTTAACTGTTATACTTTTATTATTTACTTATTAGACTCTATTAAACATTTTGAGACGCGTTATAATTTTTTGCAGTGTGAATTAAACATTTGGCACCATATAGTTCACAAGGCACTTTTTAGGACCTATATAACTAATGTATAGTACAAATGTTTTAGTTATTTCTTTTAACGATAACAGACAAACCTTTTATTGGTTAAAAGTTATACTTTTATTATTTACTTATTAGACTCTAATAAACATTTTGAGACCTGTTAGAACTTTTTGCAATGTGAATTAAACATTTGGCACCATATAGTTCACAAGGCACTTTTTAGGACCTATATAACTAATGTATAGTGCAAATGGTTTAGTTAAGTTCTTTTAACGATAACAGACAAACCTTTTATTGGTTAACTGGTATACTTTTATTATTTACTTATTAGACTCTAATAAACATTTTGAGACCCGTTATAACTTTTTGCAAAGTGAATTAAACATTTGGCACCATATAGTTCACAAGTCACTTTTTAGGACCTATATAACTAATGTATAGTGCAAATGGTTTAGTTAAGTTCTTTTAACGATAACAGACAAACCTTTTATTGGTTAACTGTTATACTTTTTTTATATACTTATTAGACTCTAATAAACATTTTGAGACACGTTAGAACTTTTTGCAATGTGAATTAAACATTTGGCACCATATAGTTTACAAAGCACTTTTTAGGACCTATATAACTAATGTATAGTGCAAATGTTTTAGTTAAGTTCTTTCAACGATAACAGACAAACTTTTTATTGGTTAACTGTTATACTTTTTTTATATACTTATTAGACTCTAATAAATATTTTGAAACCCGTTAGAACTTTTTGCAATGTGAATTAAACATTTGGCACCATATAGTTCACAAGGCACTTTTTAGGACCTATATAACTAATGAACAGTGCATTTTTTGTAGTTAAGTTCTTTTAACGATAACAGACAAACCTTTTATTGGTTGACTGTTTTACTTTTATTACTTAGTTATTAGACTCTAATAAACATTTTGAGACGCGTTACAACTTTTGGGAATGTGAATTAAACATTTTGTACCATATAGTTCACAAGGCACTTTTTAGGACCTATATAACTAATGTATAGTGCATATGTTGTAGTTAAGTTCTTTTAACGATAACAGACAAACCTTTTATTGGTTAACTGTTATACTTTTATTATTTACTTATTAGACTCTAATAAACATTTTGAGACGCGTTAGAACTTTTGGGAGTTTGAATTAAACATTTTGCACCATATAGTTCACAAGTTTTACTTTTGGACCCTTATAACTAATGTATAGTGCATATGTTATAGTTAAGTTCTTTTGACGATAACAGACAAACCTTTTATTGGTTAACTGTTATACTTTAATCATTTATTTATTAGATTGTAATAAACATTTTGATACGCGTTAGAACTTTTTGGAATGTGAATTAAAGATTTTACACCATATAGTTCACAAGGTGTTTTTAGGACCTATATAACTAAAGTATAGCGCATAAGTTGTAGTTAAGTTCTTTTGACGATAACAGACAAACCTTTTATTGGTTAACTGTTATACTTTAATCATTTATTTATTAGACTGTAATAAACATTTTGAGACCAGTTAGAACTTTTTGAAATGTGAATTAAAGATTTGGCACCATATAGTTCACAAGGCTCTTTTTAGGATCTATATAACCAAAGTATAGTCATAGTGCATATGTTGTAGTTAAGTTCTTTTAAAGATAACAGACAGACCTTTTATTGGTTAACTGTTATACTTTAATCATTTATTTATTAGACTCTAATAAACATTTTGAGACGCGTTATTACTTTTGGAATGTGAATTAATCATTTTGCACCATCTAGTTCACAAGTGTCATTTTTTGGACCTATATAACTAATGTATAGTGCATAAGTTGTAATTAAGTTCTTTTAACGATAACAGACATACTTTTTATTGGTTAACTGTTATACTTTTATTAATTACTTAGTAGACTCTAGTAAATATTTTGAAATTCGTTAGAAGTTTTTGGAATGTGAATTAAACATTTGGCACCATATACTTCAGGGGGCACTTTTTAGGACCGACCTATATAACTAATGTATAGTGCAAATGTTTTAATTAAGTTCTTTTAACGATAACAGACAAACCTTTTATTGGTTAACTGTTATACTTTTATTATTTACTTATTAGACTCTATTAAACATTTTGAGACGCGTTATAATTTTTTGCAGTGTGAATTAAACATTTGGCACCATATAGTTCACAAGGCACTTTTTAGGACCTATATAACTAATGTATAGTACAAATGTTTTAGTTATTTCTTTTAACGATAACAGACAAACCTTTTATTGGTTAAAAGTTATACTTTTATTATTTACTTATTAGACTCTAATAAACATTTTGAGACCTGTTAGAACTTTTTGCAATGTGAATTAAACATTTGGCACCATATAGTTCACAAGGCACTTTTTAGGACCTATATAACTAATGTATAGTGCAAATGGTTTAGTTAAGTTCTTTTAACGATAACAGACAAACCTTTTATTGGTTAACTGTTATACTTTTTTTATATACTTATTAGACTCTAATAAACATTTTGAGACACGTTAGAACTTTTTGTAATGTGAATTAAACATTTGGCACCATATAGTTTACAAGGCACTTTTTAGGACCTATATAACTAATGTATAGTGCAAATGTTTTAATTAAGTTCTTTCAACGATAACAGACAAACCTTTTATTGGTTAACTGTTATACTTTTATTATTTACTTATTAGATTCTAATAAACATTTTGAGACCCGTTAGAACTTTTTGCAATGTGAATTAAACATTTTGCACCATATAGTTCACAAGGCTCTTTTTAGGACCTATATAACTAAAGTATAGTCATAGTGCAAATTTTTTAGTTAAGTACTTTTAACGATAACAGACAAACCTTTTATTGGTTAACTGCTATACTTTTATTATTTACTTATTAGACTCTAATAAACATTTTGAGACCCGTTAGAACTTTTTGCAATGTGAATTGCACATTTGGCACCATATAGTTCACAAGGCACTTTTTAGGACCTATATAACTAATGTATGGTGCAAATTTTTTAGTTAAGTTCTTTTAACGATAACAGACAAACCTTTTATTGGTTAACTGTTATACTTTTATTATTTACTTATTAGACTCTAATAAACATTTTGAGACCCGTTAGAACTTTTTGCAATGTGAATTGCACATTTGGCACCATATAGTTCACAAGGCACTTTTTAGGACCTATATAACTAATATATAGTACAAATTTTTTAGTTATGTTCTTTTTACGATAACAGACAAACCTTTTATTGGTTAACTGTTATACTTTTATTATTTACTTATTAGACTCTAATAAACATTTTGAGACCCGTTAGAACTTTTTGCAATGTGAATTGCACATTTGGCACCATATTGTTCACAAAGCACTTTTTAGGACCTATATAACTAATGTATAGTGCAAATTTTTTAGTTAAGTTCTTTTAACGATAACAGACAAACCTTTTATTGGTTAACTGTTATACTTTTATTATTTACTTATTAGACTCTAATAAACATTTTGAGACCCGTTAGAACTTTTTGCAATGTGAATTGCACATTTGGCACCATATAGTTCACAAGGCACTTTTTAGGACCTATATAACTAATGTATAGTGCAAATTTTTTAGTTAAATTCTTTTAACTATAACAGATAAACCTTTTATTCGTTAACTGTTATACTTTTATTATTTACTTATTAGACTCTAATAAACATTTTGAGACCCGTTAGAACTTTTTGCAATGTGAATTGCACATTTGGCACCATATAGTTCACAAGGCACTTTTTAGGACCTATATAACTAATGTATAGTGCAAATTTTTTAGTTAAGTTCTTTTAACGATAACAGACAAACCTTTTATTGGTTAACTGTTATACTTTTATTATTTACTTATTAGACTCTAATAAACATTTTGAGACCCGTTAGAACTTTTTGCAATGTGAATTGCACATTTGGCACCATATAGTTCACAAGGCACTTTTTAGGACCTATATAACTAATGTATAGTGCAAATTTTTTAGTTAAATTCTTTTAACGATAACAGACAAACCTTTTATTGGTTAACTGTTATACTTTTATTATTTACTTATTAGACTCTAATAAACATTTTGAGACCCGTTAGAACTTTTTGCAATGTGAATTAAACATTTTGCACCATATAGTTCACAAGGCTCTTTTTAGGACCTATATAACTAAAGTATAGTCATAGTGCAAATTTTTTAGTTAAGTTCTTTTAACGATAACAGACAAACCTTTTATTGGTTAACTGCTATACTTTTATTATTTACTTATTAGACTCTAATAAACATTTTGAGACCCGTTAGAACTTTTTGTAATGTGAATTAAACATTTGACACCATATAGTTTACAAGGCACTTTTTAGGACCTATATAACTAATGTATAGTGCAAATGTTTTAATTAAGTTCTTTCAACGATAACAGACAAACCTTTTATTGGTTAACTGTTATACTTTTATTATTTACTTATTAGACTCTAATAAACATTTTGAGACCCGTTAGAACTTTTTGCAATGTGAATTAAACATTTTGCACCATATAGTTCACAAGGCTCTTTTTAGGACCTATATAACTAAAGTATAGTCATAGTGCAAATTTTTTAGTTAAGTTCTTTTAACGATAACAGACAAACCTTTTATTGGTTAAGTGCTATACTTTTATTATTTACTTATTAGATTCTAATAAACATTTTGAGACCCGTTAGAACTTCTTGCAATGTGAATTGCACATTTGGCACCATATAGTTCACAAGGCACTTTTTAGGACCTATATAACTAATGTATAGTGCAAATTTTTTAGTTAAGTTCTTTTAACGATAACAGACAAACCTTTTATTGGTTAACTGTTATACTTTTATTATTTACTTATTAGACTCTAATAAACATTTTGAGACCCGTTAGAACTTTTTGCAATGTGAATTGCACATTTGGCACCATATAGTTCACAAGGCACTTTTTAGGACCTATATAACTAATGTATAGTACAAATTTTTTAGTTATGTTCTTTTAACGATAACAGACAAACCTTTTATTGGTTAACTGTTATACTTTTATTATTTACTTATTAGACTCTAATAAACATTTTGAGACCCGTTAGAACTTTTTGCAATGTGAATTGCACATTTGGCACCATATTGTTCACAAAGCACTTTTTAGGACCTATATAACTAATGTATAGTGCAAATTTTTTAGTTAAGTTCTTTTGACGATAACAGACAAACCTTTTATTGGTTAACTGTTATACTTTTATTATTTACTTATTAGACTCTAATAAACATTTTGAGACCCGTTAGAACTTTTTGCAATGTGAATTGCACATTTGGCACCATATAGTTCACAAGGCACTTTTTAGGACCTATATAACTAATGTATAGTGCAAATTTTTTAGTTAAGTTCTTTTAACGATAACAGATAAACCTTTTATTCGTTAACTGTTATACTTTTATTATTTACTTATTAGACTCTAATAAACATTTTGAGACCCGTTAGAACTTTTTGCAATGTGAATTGCACATTTGGCACCATATAGTTCACAAGGCACTTTTTAGGACCTATATAACTAATGTATAGTGCAAATTTTTTAGTTAAGTTCTTTTAACGATAACAGACAAACCTTTTATTGGTTAACTGTTATACTTTTATTATTTACTTATTAAACTCTAATAAACATTTTGAGACCCGTTAGAACTTTTTGCAATGTGAATTGCACATTTGGCACCATATAGTTCACAAGGCACTTTTTAGGACCTATATAACTAATGTATAGTGCAAATTTTTTAGTTAAGTTCTTTTAACGATAACAGACAAACCTTTTATTGGTTAACTGTTATACTTTTATTATTTACTTATTAGACTCTAATAAACATTTTGAGACCCGTTAGAACTTTTTGCAATGTGAATTGCACATTTGGCACCATATAGTTCACAAGGCACTTTTTAGGACCTATATAAATAATGTATAGTCCAAATTTTTTATTTAAGTTCTTTTAACGATAACAGACAAACCTTTTATTGGTTAACTGTTATACTTTTATTATTTACTTATTAGACTCTAATAAACATTTTGAGACCCGTTAGAACGTTTTGCAATGTGAATTGCACATTTGGCACCATATAGTTCACAAGGCACTTTTTAGGACCTATATAACTAATGTATAGTGCAAATTTTTTAGTTAAGTTCTTTTAACGATAACAGACAAACCTTTTATTGGTTAACTGTTATACTTTTATTATTTACTTATTAGACTTTAATAAACATTTTGAGACCCGTTAGAACTTTTTGCAATGTGAATTGCACATTTGGCACCATATAGTTCACAAGGCACTTTTTAGGACCTATATAACTAATGTATAGTGCAAATTTTTTAGTTAAGTTCTTTTAACGATAACAGACAAACCTTTTATTGGTTAACTGTTATACTTTTAGTATTTAATTATTAGACTCTAATAAACATTTTGAGACCCGTTAGAACTTTTTGCAATGTGAATTGCACATTTGGCACCATATAGTTCACAAGGCACTTTTTAGGACCTATATAACTAATGTATAGTGCAAATTTTTTAGTTAAGTTCTTTTAACGATAACAGACAAACCTTTTATTGGTTAATTGTTATACTTTTATTATTTACTTATTAGACTCTAATAAACATTTTGAGACCCGTTAGAACTTTTTGCAATGTGAATTGCACATTTGGCACCATATAGTTCACAAGGCACTTTTTAGGACCTATATAACTAATGTATAGTGCAAATTTTTTAGTTAAGTTCTTTTAACGATAACAGACAAACCTTTTATTGGTTAACTGTTATACTTTTATTATTTACTTATTAGACTTTAATAAACATTTTGAGACCCGTTAGAACTTTTTGCAATGTGAATTGCACATTTGGCACCATATAGTTCACAAGGCACTTTTTAGGACCTATATAACTAATGTATAGTGCAAATTTTTTAGTTAAGTTCTTTTAACGATAACAGACAAACCTTTTATTGGTTAACTGTTATACTTTTATTATTTACTTATTAGACTCTAATAAACATTTTGAGACCCGTTAGAACTTCTTGCAATGTGAATTGCACATTTGGCACCATATAGTTCACAAGGCACTTTTTAGGACCTATATAACTAATGTATAGTGCAAATTTTTAGTTAAGTTCTTTTAACGATAACAGACAAACCTTTTATTGGTTAACTGTTATACTTTTATTATTTACTTATTAGACTCTAATAAACATTTTGAGACCCGTTAGAACTTTTTGCAATGTGAATTGCACATTTGGCACCATATAGTTCACAAGGCACTTTTTAGGACCTATATAACTAATGTATAGTACAAATTTTTTAGTTATGTTCTTTTAACGATAACAGACAAACCTTTTATTGGTTAACTGTTATACTTTTATTATTTACTTATTAGACTCTAATAAACATTTTGAGACCCGTTAGAACTTTTTGCAATGTGAATTGCACATTTGGCACCATATTGTTCACAAAGCACTTTTTAGGACCTATATAACTAATGTATAGTGCAAATTTTTTAGTTAAGTTCTTTTAACGATAACAGACAAACCTTTTATTGGTTAACTGTTATACTTTTATTATTTACTTATTAGACTCTAATAAACATTTTGAGACCCGTTAGAACTTTTTGCAATGTGAATTGCACATTTGGCACCATATAGTTCACAAGGCACTTTTTAGGACCTATATAACTAATGTCTAGTGCAAATTTTTTAGTTAAGTTCTTTTAACGATAACAGATAAACCTTTTATTCGTTAACTGTTATACTTTTATTATTTACTTATTAGACTCTAATAAACATTTTGAGACCCGTTAGAACTTTTTGCAATGTGAATTGCACATTTGGCACCATATAGTTCACAAGGCACTTTTTAGGACCTATATAACTAATGTATAGTGCAAATTTTTTAGTTAAGTTCTTTTAACGATAACAGACAAACCTTTTATTGGTTAACTGTTATACTTTTATTATTTACCTATTAGTCTCTAATAAACATTTTGAGACCCGTTAGAACTTTTTGCAATGTGAATTGCACATTTGGCACCATATAGTTCACAAGGCACTTTTTAGGACCTATATAACTAATGTATAGTGCAAATGATTTAGTTAAGTTCTTTTAACGATAACAGACAAAACTTTTATTGGTTAACTGTTATACTTTTATTATTTACTTATTAGACTCTAATAAACATTTTGAGACCCGTTAGAACTTTTTGCAATGTGAATTGCACATTTGGCACCATATAGTTCACAAGGCACTTTTTAGGACCTATATAACTAATGTATAGTGCAAATTTTTTAGTTAAGTTCTTTTAACGATAACAGACAAACCTTTTACTGGTTAACTGTTATACTTTTATTATTTACTTATTAGACTCTAATAAACATTTTGAGACCCGTTAGAACTTTTTGCAATGTGAATTGCACATTTGGCACCATATAGTTCACAAGGCACTTTTTAGGACCTATATAACTAATGTATAGTGCAAATTTTTTAGTTAAGTTCTTTTAACGATAAGAGACAAACCTTTTATTGGTTAACTGTTATACTTTTATTATTTACTTATTAGACTCTAATAAACATTTTGAGACCCGTTAGAACTTTTTGCAATGTGAATTGCACATTTGGCACCATATAGTTCACAAGGCACTTTTTAGGACCTATATAACTAATGTATAGTGCAAATTTTTTAGTTAAGTTCTTTTAACGATAACAGACAAACCTTTTATTGGTTAACTGTTATACTTTTATTATTTACTTATTAGACTCTAATAAACATTTTCAGACCCGTTAGAACTTTTTGCAATGTGAATTGCACATTTGGCACCATATAGTTCACAAGGCACTTTTTAGGACCTATATAACTAATGTATAGTACAAATTTTTTAGTTATGTTCTTTTAACGATAACAGACAAACCTTTTATTGGTTAACTGTTATACTTTTAGTATTTACTTATTAGACTCTAATAAACATTTTGAGACCCGTTAGAACTTTTTGCAATGTGAATTGCACATTTGGCACCATATAGTTCACAAGGCACTTTTTAGGACCTATATAACTAATGTATAGTGCAAATTTTTTAGTTAAGTTCTTTTAACGATAACAGACAAACCTTTTATTGGTTAACTGTTATACTTTTATTATTTACTTATTAGACTCTAATAAACATTTTGAGACCCGTTAGAACTTTTTGCAATGTGAATTAAACATTTGGCACCATATAGTTCACAAGGCACTTTTTAGGATCTATATAACTAATGAATAGTGCATTTTTTGTAGTTAAGTTCTTTTAACGATAACAGACAAACTTTTTATTGGTTGACTGTTTTACTTTTATTACTTAGTTATTAGACTCTAATAAACATTTTGAGACTCGTTACAACTTTTGGGAATGTGAATTAAACATTTTGTACCATATAGTTCACAAGGCAATTTTTAGGACCTATATAACTAATGTATAGTGCATATGTTGTAGTTAAGTTCTTTTAACGATAACAGACAAACCTTTTATTGGTTAACTGTTATACTTTTATTATTTACTTATTAGACTCTAATAAACATTTTGAGACGCGTTAGAACTTTTGGGATATTGAATTAAACATTTTGCACCATATAGTTCACAAGTTTTACATTTGGACCCATATAACTAATGTATAGTGCATATGTTATAGTTAAGTTCTTTTGACGATAACAGACAAACCTTTTATTGGTTAACTGTTATACTTTAATCATTTATTTATTAGACTGTAATAAACATTTTCAGACGCGTTAGAACTTTTTGGAATGTGAATTAAAGATTTTACACCATATAGTTCACAAGGTGTTTTTAGGACCTATATAACTAAAGTATAGTGCATAAGTTGTAGTTAAGTTCTTTTGACGATAACAGACAAACCTTTTATTGGTTAACTGTTATACTTTAATCATTTATTTATTAGACTCTAATAAAAATTTTGAGACGCGTTATTACTTTTGGAATGTGAATTAATCATTTTGCACCATATAGTTCACAAGTGTCATTTTTTGGACCTATATAACTAATGTATAGTGCATAAGTTGTAATTAAGTTCTTTTAACGATAACAGACATACTTTTTATTGGTTAACTGTTATACTTTTATTAATTACTTAGTAGACTCTAGTAAACATTTTGAAACCCGTTAGAAGTTTTTGGAATGTGAATTAAACATTTGGCACCATATACTTCAGGGGGCACTTTTTAGGACCTATATAACTAATGTATAGTGCAAATAACTTTTTGCAATGTGAATTGCACATTTGGCACCATATAGTTCACAAGGCACTTTTTAGGACCTATATAACTAATGTATAGTGCAAATTTTTTAGTTAAGTTCTTTTAACGATAACAGACAAAACTTTTATTGGTTAACTGTTATACTTTTATTATTTACTTATTAGACTCTAATAAACATTTTGAGACCCGTTAGAACTTTTTGCAATGTGAATTGCACATTTGGCACCATATAGTTCACAAGGCACTTTTTAGGACCTATATAACTAATGTATAGTGCTAATTTTTTAGTTAAGTTCTTTTAACGATAACAGACAAACCTTTTACTGGTTAACTGTTATACTTTTATTATTTACTTATTAGACTCTAATAAACATTTTGAGACCCGTTAGAACTTTTTGCAATGTGAATTGCACATTTGGCACCATATAGTTCACAAGGCACTTTTTAGGACCTATATAACTAATGTATAGTGCAAATTTTTTAGTTAAGTTCTTTTAACGATAAGAGACAAACCTTTTATTGGTTAACTGTTATACTTTTATTATTTACTTATTAGACTCTAATAAACATTTTGAGACCCGTTAGAACTTTTTGCAATGTGAATTGCACATTTGGCACCATATAGTTCACAAGGCACTTTTTAGGACCTATATAAATAATGTATAGTCCAAATTTTTTATTTAAGTTCTTTTAACGATAACAGACAAACCTTTTATTGGTTAACTGTTATACTTTTATTATTTACTTATTAGACTCTAATAAACATTTTGAGACGCGTTAGAATTTTTTGCAATGTGAATTGCACATTTGGCACCATATAGTTCACAAGGCACTTTTTAGGACCTATATAACTAATGTATAGTGCAAATTTTTTAGTTAAGTTCTTTTAACGATAACAGACAAACCTTTTATTGGTTAACTGTTATACTTTTATTATTTACTTATTAGACTTTAATAAACATTTTGAGACCCGTTAGAACTTTTTGCAATGTGAATTGCACATTTGGCACCATATAGTTCACAAGGCACTTTTTAGGACCTATATAACTAATGTATAGTGCAAATTTTTTAGTTAAGTTCTTTTAACGATAACAGACAAACCTTTTATTGGTTAACTGTTATACTTTTAGTATTTAATTATTAGACTCTAATAAACATTTTGAGACCCGTTAGAACTTTTTGCAATGTGAATTGCACATTTGGCACCATATAGTTCACAAGGCACTTTTTAGGACCTATATAACTAATGTATAGTGCAAATTTTTTAGTTAAGTTCTTTTAACGATAAGAGACAAACCTTTTATTGGTTAACTGTTATACTTTTATTATTTACTTATTAGACTCTAATAAACATTTTGAGACCCGTTAGAACTTTTTGCAATGTGAATTGCACATTTGGCACCATATAGTTCACAAGGCACTTTTTAGGACCTATATAACTAATGTATAGTGCAAATTTTTTAGTTAAGTTCTTTTAACGATAACAGACAAACCTTTTACTGGTTAACTGTTATACTTTTATTATTTACTTATTAGACTTTAATAAACATTTTGAGACCCGTTAGAACTTTTTGCAATGTGAATTGCACATTTGGCACCATATAGTTCACAAGGCACTTTTTAGGACCTATATAACTAATGTATAGTGCAAATTTTTTAGTTAAGTTCTTTTAACGATAACAGACAAACCTTTTATTGGTTAACTGTTATACTTTTATTATTTACTTATTAGACTCTAATAAACATTTTGAGACCCGTTAGAACTTTTTGCAATGTGAATTGCACATTTGGCACCATATAGTTCACAAGGCACTTTTTAGGACCTATATAACTAATGTATAGTGCAAATTTTTTAGTTAAGTTCTTTTAACGATAACAGACAAACCTTTTATTGGTTAACTGTTATACTTTTATTATTTACTTATTAGACTCTAATAAACATTTTTAGACCCGTTAGAACTTTTTGCAATGTGAATTGCACATTTGGCACCATATAGTTCACAAGGCACTTTTTAGGACCTATATAACTAATGTATAGTGCAAATTTTTTAGTTAAGTTCTTTTAACGATAACAGACAAACCTTGTATTGGTTAACTGTTATACTTTTATTATTTACTTATTAGACTCTAATAAACATTTTGAGACCCGTTAGAACTTTTTGCAATGTGAATTAAACATTTTGCACCATATAGTTCACAAGGCTCTTTTTAGGACCTATATAACTAAAGTATAGTCATAGTGCAAATTTTTTAGTTAAGTTCTTTTAACGATAACAGACAAACCTTTTATTGGTTAACTGCTATACTTTAATCATTTATTTATTAGACTCTAATAAACATTTTGAGACCCGTTAGAACTTTTTGTAATGTGAATTAAACATTTGGCACCATATAGTTTACAAGGCACTTTTTAGGACCTATATAACTAATGTATAGTGCAAATGTTTTAATTAAGTTCTTTCAACGATAACAGACAAACCTTTTATTGGTTAACTGTTATACTTTTATTATTTACTTATTAGACTCTAATAAACATTTTGAGACCCGTTAGAACTTTTTGCAATGTGAATTAAACATTTTGCACCATATAGTTCACAAGGCTCTTTTTAGGACCTATATAACTAAAGTATAGTCATAGTGCAAATTTTTTAGTTAAGTTCTTTTAACGATAACAGACAAACCTTTTATTGGTTAAGTGCTATACTTTTATTATTTACTTATTAGACTCTAATAAACATTTTGAGACCCGTTAGAACTTTTTGCAATGTGAATTGCACATTTGGCACCATATAGTTCACAAGGCACTTTTTAGGACCTATATAACTAAAGTATAGTGCAAATTTTTTAGTTAAGTTCTTTTAACGATAACAGACAAACCTTTTATTGGTTAACTGTTATACTTTTATTATTTACTTATTAGACTCTAATAAACATTTTGAGATCCGTTAGAACTTTTTGCAATGTGAATTGCACATTTGGCACCATATAGTTCACAAGGCACTTTTTAGGACCTATATAACTAATGTATAGTACAAATTTTTTAGTTATGTTCTTTTAACGATAACAGACAAACCTTTTATTGGTTAACTGTTATACTTTTAGTATTTAATTATTAGACTCTAATAAACATTTTGAGATCCGTTAGAACTTCTTGCAATGTGAATTGCACATTTGGCACCATATAGTTCACAAGGCACTTTTTAGGACCTATATAACTAATGTATAGTGCAAATTTTTAGTTAAGTTCTTTTAACGATAACAGACAAACCTTTTATTGGTTAACTGTTATACTTTTATTATTTACTTATTAGACTCTAATAAACATTTTGAGACCCGTTAGAACTTTTTGCAATGTGAATTGCACATTTGGCACCATATAGTTCACAAGGCACTTTTTAGGACCTATATAACTAATGTATAGTACAAATTTTTTAGTTATGTTCTTTTAACGATAACAGACAAACCTTTTATTGGTTAACTGTTATACTTTTATTATTTACTTATTAGACTCTAATAAACATTTTGAGACCCGTTAGAACTTTTTGCAATGTGAATTGCACATTTGGCACCATATTGTTCACAAAGCACTTTTTAGGACCTATATAACTAATGTATAGTGCAAATTTTTTAGTTAAGTTCTTTTAACGATAACAGACAAACCTTTTATTGGTTAACTGTTATACTTTTATTATTTACTTATTAGACTCTAATAAACATTTTGAGACCCGTTAGAACTTTTTGCAATGTGAATTGCACATTTGGCACCATATAGTTCACAAGGCACTTTTTAGGACCTATATAACTAATGTATAGTGCAAATTTTTTAGTTAAGTTCTTTTAACGATAACAGATAAACCTTTTATTCGTTAACTGTTATACTTTTATTATTTACTTATTAGACTCTAATAAACATTTTGAGACCCGTTAGAACTTTTTGCAATGTGAATTGCACATTTGGCACCATATAGTTCACAAGGCACTTTTTAGGACCTATATAACTAATGTATAGTGCAAATTTTTTAGTTAAGTTCTTTTAACGATAACAGACAAACCTTTTATTGGTTAACTGTTATACTTTTATTATTTACTTATTAGACTCTAATAAACATTTTGAGACCCGTTAGAACTTTTTGCAATGTGAATTGCACATTTGGCACCATATAGTTCACAAGGCACTTTTTAGGACCTATATAACTAATGTATAGTGCAAATGATTTAGTTAAGTTCTTTTAACGATAACAGACAAAACTTTTATTGGTTAACTGTTATACTTTTATTATTTACTTATTAGACTCTAATAAACATTTTGAGACCCGTTAGAACTTTTTGCAATGTGAATTGCACATTTGGCACCATATAGTTCACAAGGCACTTTTTAGGACCTATATAACTAATGTATAGTGCAAATTTTTTAGTTAAGTTCTTTTAACGATAACAGACAAACCTTTTACTGGTTAACTGTTATACTTTTATTATTTACTTATTAGACTCTAATAAACATTTTGAGACCCGTTAGAACTTTTTGCAATGTGAATTGCACATTTGGCACCATATAGTTCACAAGGCACTTTTTAGGACCTATATAACTAATGTATAGTGCAAATTTTTTAGTTAAGTTCTTTTAACGATAACAGACAAACCTTTTATTGGTTAACTGTTATACTTTTATTATTTACTTATTAGACTCTAATAAACATTTTGAGACCCGTTAGAACTTTTTGCAATGTGAATTGCACATTTGGCACCATATAGTTCACAAGGCACTTTTTAGGACCTATATAACTAATGTATAGTGCAAATTTTTTAGTTAAGTTCTTTTAACGATAACAGACAAACCTTTTATTGGTTAACTGTTATACTTTTATTATTTACTTATTAGACTCTAATAAACATTTTGAGACCCGTTAGAACTTTTTGCAATGTGAATTAAACATTTGGCACCATATAGTTCACAAGGCACTTTTTAGGATCTATATAACTAATGAATAGTGCATTTTTTGTAGTTAAGTTCTTTTAACGATAACAGACAAACTTTTTATTGGTTGACTGTTTTACTTTTATTACTTAGTTATTAGACTCTAATAAACATTTTGAGACTCGTTACAACTTTTGGGAATGTGAATTAAACATTTTGTACCATATAGTTCACAAGGCAATTTTTAGGACCTATATAACTAATGTATAGTGCATATGTTGTAGTTAAGTTCTTTTAACGATAACAGACAAACCTTTTATTGGTTAACTGTTATACTTTTATTATTTACTTATTAGACTCTAATAAACATTTTGAGACGCGTTAGAACTTTTGGGATATTGAATTAAACATTTTGCACCATATAGTTCACAAGTTTTACATTTGGACCCATATAACTAATGTATAGTGCATATGTTATAGTTAAGTTCTTTTGACGATAACAGACAAACCTTTTATTGGTTAACTGTTATACTTTAATCATTTATTTATTAGACTGTAATAAACATTTTCAGACGCGTTAGAACTTTTTGGAATGTGAATTAAAGATTTTACACCATATAGTTCACAAGGTGTTTTTAGGACCTATATAACTAAAGTATAGTGCATAAGTTGTAGTTAAGTTCTTTTGACGATAACAGACAAACCTTTTATTGGTTAACTGTTATACTTTAATCATTTATTTATTAGACTCTAATAAAAATTTTGAGACGCGTTATTACTTTTGGAATGTGAATTAATCATTTTGCACCATATAGTTCACAAGTGTCATTTTTTGGACCTATATAACTAATGTATAGTGCATAAGTTGTAATTAAGTTCTTTTAACGATAACAGACATACTTTTTATTGGTTAACTGTTATACTTTTATTAATTACTTAGTAGACTCTAGTAAACATTTTGAAACCCGTTAGAAGTTTTTGGAATGTGAATTAAACATTTGGCACCATATACTTCAGGGGGCACTTTTTAGGACCTATATAACTAATGTATAGTGCAAATAACTTTTTGCAATGTGAATTGCACATTTGGCACCATATAGTTCACAAGGCACTTTTTAGGACCTATATAACTAATGTATAGTGCAAATTTTTTAGTTAAGTTCTTTTAACGATAACAGACAAAACTTTTATTGGTTAACTGTTATACTTTTATTATTTACTTATTAGACTCTAATAAACATTTTGAGACCCGTTAGAACTTTTTGCAATGTGAATTGCACATTTGGCACCATATAGTTCACAAGGCACTTTTTAGGACCTATATAACTAATGTATAGTGCTAATTTTTTAGTTAAGTTCTTTTAACGATAACAGACAAACCTTTTACTGGTTAACTGTTATACTTTTATTATTTACTTATTAGACTCTAATAAACATTTTGAGACCCGTTAGAACTTTTTGCAATGTGAATTGCACATTTGGCACCATATAGTTCACAAGGCACTTTTTAGGACCTATATAACTAATGTATAGTGCAAATTTTTTAGTTAAGTTCTTTTAACGATAAGAGACAAACCTTTTATTGGTTAACTGTTATACTTTTATTATTTACTTATTAGACTCTAATAAACATTTTGAGACCCGTTAGAACTTTTTGCAATGTGAATTGCACATTTGGCACCATATAGTTCACAAGGCACTTTTTAGGACCTATATAAATAATGTATAGTCCAAATTTTTTATTTAAGTTCTTTTAACGATAACAGACAAACCTTTTATTGGTTAACTGTTATACTTTTATTATTTACTTATTAGACTCTAATAAACATTTTGAGACGCGTTAGAATTTTTTGCAATGTGAATTGCACATTTGGCACCATATAGTTCACAAGGCACTTTTTAGGACCTATATAACTAATGTATAGTGCAAATTTTTTAGTTAAGTTCTTTTAACGATAACAGACAAACCTTTTATTGGTTAACTGTTATACTTTTATTATTTACTTATTAGACTTTAATAAACATTTTGAGACCCGTTAGAACTTTTTGCAATGTGAATTGCACATTTGGCACCATATAGTTCACAAGGCACTTTTTAGGACCTATATAACTAATGTATAGTGCAAATTTTTTAGTTAAGTTCTTTTAACGATAACAGACAAACCTTTTATTGGTTAACTGTTATACTTTTAGTATTTAATTATTAGACTCTAATAAACATTTTGAGACCCGTTAGAACTTTTTGCAATGTGAATTGCACATTTGGCACCATATAGTTCACAAGGCACTTTTTAGGACCTATATAACTAATGTATAGTGCAAATTTTTTAGTTAAGTTCTTTTAACGATAAGAGACAAACCTTTTATTGGTTAACTGTTATACTTTTATTATTTACTTATTAGACTCTAATAAACATTTTGAGACCCGTTAGAACTTTTTGCAATGTGAATTGCACATTTGGCACCATATAGTTCACAAGGCACTTTTTAGGACCTATATAACTAATGTATAGTGCAAATTTTTTAGTTAAGTTCTTTTAACGATAACAGACAAACCTTTTACTGGTTAACTGTTATACTTTTATTATTTACTTATTAGACTTTAATAAACATTTTGAGACCCGTTAGAACTTTTTGCAATGTGAATTGCACATTTGGCACCATATAGTTCACAAGGCACTTTTTAGGACCTATATAACTAATGTATAGTGCAAATTTTTTAGTTAAGTTCTTTTAACGATAACAGACAAACCTTTTATTGGTTAACTGTTATACTTTTATTATTTACTTATTAGACTCTAATAAACATTTTGAGACCCGTTAGAACTTTTTGCAATGTGAATTGCACATTTGGCACCATATAGTTCACAAGGCACTTTTTAGGACCTATATAACTAATGTATAGTGCAAATTTTTTAGTTAAGTTCTTTTAACGATAACAGACAAACCTTTTATTGGTTAACTGTTATACTTTTATTATTTACTTATTAGACTCTAATAAACATTTTTAGACCCGTTAGAACTTTTTGCAATGTGAATTGCACATTTGGCACCATATAGTTCACAAGGCACTTTTTAGGACCTATATAACTAATGTATAGTGCAAATTTTTTAGTTAAGTTCTTTTAACGATAACAGACAAACCTTGTATTGGTTAACTGTTATACTTTTATTATTTACTTATTAGACTCTAATAAACATTTTGAGACCCGTTAGAACTTTTTGCAATGTGAATTAAACATTTTGCACCATATAGTTCACAAGGCTCTTTTTAGGACCTATATAACTAAAGTATAGTCATAGTGCAAATTTTTTAGTTAAGTTCTTTTAACGATAACAGACAAACCTTTTATTGGTTAACTGCTATACTTTAATCATTTATTTATTAGACTCTAATAAACATTTTGAGACCCGTTAGAACTTTTTGTAATGTGAATTAAACATTTGGCACCATATAGTTTACAAGGCACTTTTTAGGACCTATATAACTAATGTATAGTGCAAATGTTTTAATTAAGTTCTTTCAACGATAACAGACAAACCTTTTATTGGTTAACTGTTATACTTTTATTATTTACTTATTAGACTCTAATAAACATTTTGAGACCCGTTAGAACTTTTTGCAATGTGAATTAAACATTTTGCACCATATAGTTCACAAGGCTCTTTTTAGGACCTATATAACTAAAGTATAGTCATAGTGCAAATTTTTTAGTTAAGTTCTTTTAACGATAACAGACAAACCTTTTATTGGTTAAGTGCTATACTTTTATTATTTACTTATTAGACTCTAATAAACATTTTGAGACCCGTTAGAACTTTTTGCAATGTGAATTGCACATTTGGCACCATATAGTTCACAAGGCACTTTTTAGGACCTATATAACTAAAGTATAGTGCAAATTTTTTAGTTAAGTTCTTTTAACGATAACAGACAAACCTTTTATTGGTTAACTGTTATACTTTTATTATTTACTTATTAGACTCTAATAAACATTTTGAGATCCGTTAGAACTTTTTGCAATGTGAATTGCACATTTGGCACCATATAGTTCACAAGGCACTTTTTAGGACCTATATAACTAATGTATAGTACAAATTTTTTAGTTATGTTCTTTTAACGATAACAGACAAACCTTTTATTGGTTAACTGTTATACTTTTAGTATTTAATTATTAGACTCTAATAAACATTTTGAGATCCGTTAGAACTTCTTGCAATGTGAATTGCACATTTGGCACCATATAGTTCACAAGGCACTTTTTAGGACCTATATAACTAATGTATAGTGCAAATTTTTAGTTAAGTTCTTTTAACGATAACAGACAAACCTTTTATTGGTTAACTGTTATACTTTTATTATTTACTTATTAGACTCTAATAAACATTTTGAGACCCGTTAGAACTTTTTGCAATGTGAATTGCACATTTGGCACCATATAGTTCACAAGGCACTTTTTAGGACCTATATAACTAATGTATAGTACAAATTTTTTAGTTATGTTCTTTTAACGATAACAGACAAACCTTTTATTGGTTAACTGTTATACTTTTATTATTTACTTATTAGACTCTAATAAACATTTTGAGACCCGTTAGAACTTTTTGCAATGTGAATTGCACATTTGGCACCATATTGTTCACAAAGCACTTTTTAGGACCTATATAACTAATGTATAGTGCAAATTTTTTAGTTAAGTTCTTTTAACGATAACAGACAAACCTTTTATTGGTTAACTGTTATACTTTTATTATTTACTTATTAGACTCTAATAAACATTTTGAGACCCGTTAGAACTTTTTGCAATGTGAATTGCACATTTGGCACCATATAGTTCACAAGGCACTTTTTAGGACCTATATAACTAATGTATAGTGCAAATTTTTTAGTTAAGTTCTTTTAACGATAACAGATAAACCTTTTATTCGTTAACTGTTATACTTTTATTATTTACTTATTAGACTCTAATAAACATTTTGAGACCCGTTAGAACTTTTTGCAATGTGAATTGCACATTTGGCACCATATAGTTCACAAGGCACTTTTTAGGACCTATATAACTAATGTATAGTGCAAATTTTTTAGTTAAGTTCTTTTAACGATAACAGACAAACCTTTTATTGGTTAACTGTTATACTTTTATTATTTACTTATTAGACTCTAATAAACATTTTGAGACCCGTTAGAACTTTTTGCAATGTGAATTGCACATTTGGCACCATATAGTTCACAAGGCACTTTTTAGGACCTATATAACTAATGTATAGTGCAAATGATTTAGTTAAGTTCTTTTAACGATAACAGACAAAACTTTTATTGGTTAACTGTTATACTTTTATTATTTACTTATTAGACTCTAATAAACATTTTGAGACCCGTTAGAACTTTTTGCAATGTGAATTGCACATTTGGCACCATATAGTTCACAAGGCACTTTTTAGGACCTATATAACTAATGTATAGTGCAAATTTTTTAGTTAAGTTCTTTTAACGATAACAGACAAACCTTTTACTGGTTAACTGTTATACTTTTATTATTTACTTATTAGACTCTAATAAACATTTTGAGACCCGTTAGAACTTTTTGCAATGTGAATTGCACATTTGGCACCATATAGTTCACAAGGCACTTTTTAGGACCTATATAACTAATGTATAGTGCAAATTTTTTAGTTAAGTTCTTTTAACGATAACAGACAAACCTTTTATTGGTTAACTGTTATACTTTTATTATTTACTTATTAGACTCTAATAAACATTTTGAGACCCGTTAGAACTTTTTGCAATGTGAATTGCACATTTGGCACCATATAGTTCACAAGGCACTTTTTAGGACCTATATAACTAATGTATAGTGCAAATTTTTTAGTTAAGTTCTTTTAACGATAACAGACAAACCTTTTATTGGTTAACTGTTATACTTTTATTATTTACTTATTAGACTCCAATAAACATTTTGAGACCCGTTATATCTTTTTTCAATGTGAATTGCACATTTGGCACCATATAGTTTACAAGGCACTTTTTAGGATCTATATAACTAATGTATAGTGCAAATTTTTTAGTTAAGTTCTTTTAACGATAACAGACAAACCTTTTATTGGTTAACTGTTATACTTTTATTATTTACTTATTAGACTTTAATAAACATTTTGAGACCCGTTAGAACTTTTTGCAATGTGAATTGCACATTTGGCACCATATAGTTCACAAGGCACTTTTTAGGACCTATATAACTAATGTATAGTGCAAATTTTTTAGTTAAGTTCTTTTAACGATAACAGACAAACCTTTTAATGGTTAACTGTTATACTTTTATTATTTACTTATTAGACTCTAATAAACATTTTGAGACCCGTTAGAACTTTTTGCAATGTGAATTGCACATTTGGCACCATATAGTTCACAAGGCACTTTTTAGGACCTATATAACTAATGTATAGTGCAAATTTTTTAGTTAAGTTCTTTTAACGATAACAGACAAACCTTTTATTGGTTAACTGTTATACTTTTATTATTTACTTATTAGACTCTAATAAACATTTTGAGACCCGTTAGAACTTTTTGCAATGTGAATTGCACATTTGGCACCATATAGTTCACAAGGCACTTTTTAGGACCTATATAACTAATGTATAGTGCAAATTTTTTAGTTAAGTTCTTTTAACGATAACAGACAAACCTTTTATTGGTTAACTGTTATACTTTTAATATTTACTTATTAGACTCTAATAAACATTTTGAGACCCGTTAGAACTTTTTGCAATGTGAATTGCACATTTGGCACCATATAGTTCACAAGGCACTTTTTTGGACCTATATAACTAATGTATAGTGCAAATTTTTTAGTTAAGTTCTTTTAACGATAACAGACAAACCTTTTATTGGTTAACTGTTATACTTTTATTATTTACTTATTAGACTCTAATAAACATTTTGAGACCCGTTAGAACTTTTTGCAATGTGAATTGCACATTTGGCACCATATAGTTCACAGGGCACTTTTTAGGACCTATATAACTAATGTATAGTGCAAATTTTTTAGTTAAGTTCTTTTAACGATAACAGACAAACCTTTTATTGGTTAACTGTTATACTTTTATTATTTACTTATTAGACTCCAATAAACATTTTGAGACCCGTTATATCTTTTTTCAATGTGAATTAAACATTTGGCACCATATAGTTTACAAGGCACTTTTTAGGATCTATATAACTAATGTATAGTGCAAATTTTTTAGTTAATTTCTTTTAACGATAACAGACAAACCTTTTATTGGTTAACTGTTATACTTTTATTATTTACTTATTAGACTCTAATAAACATTTTGAGACGCGTTACAACTTTTGGGAATGTGAATTAAACATTTTGTACCATATAGTTCACAAGGCAATTTTTAGGACCTATATAACTAATGTATAGTACAAATTTTTTAGTTATGTTCTTTTAACGATAACAGACAAACCTTTTATTGGTTAACTGTTATACTTTTAGTATTTAATTATTAGAATCTAATAAACATTTTGAGACCCGTTAGAACTTTTTGCAATGTGAATTAAACATTTGGCACCATATAGTTTACAAGGCACTTTTCAGGACCTATATAACTAATGTATAGTGCAAATGGTTTAGTTAAGTTCTTTTAACGATAACAGACAAACCTTTTATTGGTTAACTGTTATACTTTTTTTATATACTTATTAGACTCTATTAAATATCTTGAGACACGTTAGAACTTTTTGCAATGTGAATTAAACATTTGGCACCATATAGTTTACAAGGCACTTTTTAGGACCTATATAACTAATGTATAGTGCAAATGTTTTAGTTAAGTTCTTTCAACGATAACAGACAAACCTTTTATTGGTTAACTGTTATACTTTTTTTATATACTTATTAGACTCTAATAAATATTTTGAGACCCGTTAGAACTTTTTGCAATGTGAATTAAACATTTGGCACCATATAGTTCACAAGGCACTTTTTAGGATCTATATAACTAATGAATAGTGCATTTTTTGTAGTTAAGTTCTTTTAACGATAACAGACAAACTTTTTATTGGTTGACTGTTTAACTTTTTTTACTTAGTTATTAGACTCTAATAAACATTTTGAGACTCGTTACAACTTTTGGGAATGTGAATTAAACATTTTGTACCATATAGTTCACAAGGCAATTTTTAGGACCTATATAACTAATGTATAGTGCATATGTTGTAGTTAAGTTCTTTTAACGATAACAGACAAACCTTTTATTGGTTAACTGTTATACTTTTATTATTTACTTATTAGACTCTAATAAACATTTTGAGACGCGTTAGAACTTTTGGGATATTGAATTAAACATTTTGCACCATATAGTTCACAAGTTTTACTTTTGGACCTATATAACTAATGTATAGTGCATATGTTATAGTTAAGTTCTTTTGACGATAACAGACAAACCTTTTATTGGTTAACTGTTATACTTTAATCATTTACTTATTAGACTCTAATAAACATTTTGAGACCCGTTAGAACTTTTTGCAATGTGAATTAAACATTTGGCACCATATAGTTCAGAAGGCACTTTTTAGGATCTATATAACTAATGTATAGTGCAAATGTTTTAGTTAAGTTCTTTTAACGATAACAGACAAATCTTTTATTGGTTGACTGTTCTACTTTTAATATTTACTTATTAGACTCTAATAAACATTTTGCGACCCGTTATATTTTTTTTCAATGTGAATTAAACATTTGGCACCATATATTTCACAAGGCACTTTTTAGGACCTATATAACTAATGTATAGTGCAAATGTTTTAGTTAATTTCTTTTAACGATAACAGACAAACCTTTTATTGGTTAACTGTTATACTTTTATTATTTACTTATTACACTCTAATAAACATTTTGAGACCCGTTATAACTTTTTGCAATGTGAATTAAACATTTGGCACCATATAGTTCACAAGGCACTTTTTAGGACCTATATAACTAATGAATAGTGCATTTTTTGTAGTTAAGTTCTTTTAACGATAACGGACAAACTTTTTATTGGTTGACTGTTCTACTTTTATTACTTAGTTATTAGACTCTAATAAACATTTTGAGACTCGTTACAACTTTTTGGAATGTGAATTAAACATTTTGTACCATATAGTTCACAAGGCACTTTTTAGGACCTATATAACTAATGTATAGTGCATATGTTGTAGTTAAGTTCTTTTAACGATAACAGACAAACCTTTTATTGGTTAACTGTTATACTTTTATTATTTACTTATTAGACTCTAATAAACATTTTGAGACGCGTTAGAACTTTTGCGATATTGAATTAAACTTTTTGCACCATTTAGTTCACAAGTTTTACTTTTGGACCCATATAACTAATGTATAGTGCATATGTTATAGTTAAGTTCTTTTGACGATAACAGACAAACCTTTTATTGGTTAACTGTTATACTTTAATCATTTATTTATTAGACTGTAATAAACATTTTCAGACGCGTTAGAACTTTTTGGAATGTGGATTAAAGATTTTACACCATATAGTTCACAAGGTGTTTTTAGGACCTATATAACTAAAGTATAGTGCATAAGTTGTAGTTAAGTTCTTTTGACGATAACAGACAAACCTTTTATTGGTTAACTGTTATACTTTTAATCATTTATTTATTAGACTCTAATAAACATTTTGCGACGCGTTATTACTTTTGGAATGTGAATTAATCATTTTGCACCATATAGTTCACAAGTGTCATTTTTTGGACCTATATAACTAATGTATAGTGCATAAGTTGTAATTAAGTTCTTTTAACGATAACAGACATACTTTTTATTGGTTAACTGTTATACTTTTATTAATTACTTAGTAGACTCTAGTAAACATTTTGAAACCCGTTAGAAGTTTTTGGAATGTGAATTAAACATTTGGCACCATATACTTCAGTGGACACTTTTTAGGACCTATATAACTAATGTATAGTGCAAATGTTTTATTTAAGTTCTTTTAACGATAACAGACAGACCTTTTTTTGGTTAACTGTTATACTTTTATTATTTAATTATCAGAATCTAATAAACATTTTGAGACCAGTTAGAACTTTTTGCAATGTGAATTAAACATTTGGCACTATATAGTTCACAAGGCACTTTTTAGGACCTATATAACTAATGTATAGTGCAAATGTTTTAATTAAGTTCTTTTAACGATAACAGACAAACCTTTTATTGGTTAACTGTTATACTTTTATTATTTACTTATTAGACTCTAATAAACATTTTGAGACGCGTTAGAACTTTTGGGATATTGAATTAAACTTTTTGCACCATTTAGTTCACAAGTTTTACTTTTGGACCCATATAACTAATGTATAGTGCTTATGTTATAATTAAGTTCTTTTGACGATAACAGACAAACCTTTTATTGGTTAACTGTTATACTTTAATCATTTATTTATTAGACTGTAATAAACATTTTCAGACGCGTTAGAACTTTTTGGAATGTGAATTAAAGATTTTACACCATATAGTTCACAAGGTGTTTTTAGGACCTATATAACTAAAGTATAGTGCATAAGTTGTAGTTAAGTTCTTTTGACGATAACAGACAAACCTTTTATTGGTTAACTGTTATACTTTTAATCATTTATTTATTAGACTCTAATAAACATTTTGAGACGCGTTATTACTTTTGGAATGTGAATTAATCATTTTGCACCATATAGTTCACAAGTGTCATTTTTTGGACCTATATAACTAATGTATAGTGCATAAGTTGTAATTAAGTTCTTTTAACGATAACAGACATACTTTTTATTGGTTAACTGTTATACTTTTATTAATTACTTAGTAGACTCTAGTAAACATTTTGAAACCCGTTAGAAGTTTTTGGAATGTGAATTAAACATTTGGCACCATATACTTCACAAGGCACTTTTTAGGACCTATATAACTAATGTATAGTGCAAATGTTTTATTTAAGTTCTTTTAACGATAACAGACAGACCTTTTTTTGGTTAACTGTTATACTTTTATTATTTAATTATCAGAATCTAATAAACATTTTGAGACCAGTTAGAACTTTTTGCAATGTGAATTAAACATTTGGCACTATATAGTTCACAAGGCACTTTTTAGGACCTATATAACTAATGTATAGTGCAAATGTTTTAATTAAGTTCTTTTAACGATAACAGACAAACCTTTTATTGGTTAACTGTTATACTTTTATTATTTACTTATTAGACTCTATTAAACATTTTGAGACGCGTTATAATTTTTCGCAGTGTGAATTAAACATTTGGCACCATATAGTTCACAAGGAACTTTTTAGGACCTATATAACTAATGTATAGTACAAATGTTTTAGTTATTTCTTTTAACGATAACAGACAAACCTTTTATTGGTTAACTGTTATACTTTTATTATTTACTTATTAGACTCTAATAAACATTTTGAGACCCGTTATAACTTTTTGCAATGTGAATTGCACATTTGGAACCATATAGTTCACAAGGCACTTTTTAGGACCTATATAACTAATGTATAGTGCAAATGGTTTAGTTAAGTTTTTTTAACGATAACAGACAAACCTTTTATTGGTTAACTGTTATACTTTTTTTATATACTTATTAGACTCTAATAAACATTTTGAGACACGTTAGAACTTTTTGTAATGTGAATTAAACATTTGGCACCATATAGTTTACAAGGCACTTTTGAGGACCTATATAACTAATGTAAAGTGCAAATGTTTTAGTTAAGTTCTTTCAACGATAACAGACAAACCTTTTATTGGTTAACTGTTATACTTTTATTATTTACTTATTAGACTCTAATAAACATTTTGAGACCCGTTAGAACTTTTTGCAATGTGAATTAAACATTTGGCACCATATAGTTCAGAAGGCATTTTTTAGGATCTATATAACTAATGTATAGTGCAAATGTTTTAGTTAAGTTCTTTTAACGGTAACAGACAAATCTTTTATTGGTTGACTGTTCTACTTTTAATATTTACTTATTAGACTCTAATAAACATTTTGCGACCCGTTATATTTTTTTTCAATGTGAATTAAACATTTGGCACCATATATTTCACAAGGCACTTTTTAGGACCTATATAACTAATGTATAGTGCAAATGTTTTAGTTAATTTCTTTTAACGATAACAGACAAACCTTTTATTGGTTAACTGTTATACTTTTATTATTTACTTATTACACTCTAATAAACATTTTGAGACCCGTTATAACTTTTTGCAATGTGAATTAAACATTTGGCACCATATAGTTCACAAGGCACTTTTTAGGACCTATATAACTAATGAATAGTGCATTTTTTGTAGTTAAGTTCTTTTAACGATAACGGACAAACTTTTTATTGGTTGACTGTTCTACTTTTATTACTTAATTATTAGACTCTAATAAACATTTTGAGACTCGTTACAACTTTTTGGAATGTGAATTAAACATTTTGTACCATATAGTTCACAAGGCACTTTTTAGGACCTATATAACTAATGTATAGTGCATATGTTGTAGTTAAGTTCTTTTAACGATAACAGACCAACCTTTTATTGGTTAACTATTATACTTTAATTCTTTATTTATTAGACTTTAATAAACATTTTGAGACGCGTTAGAACTTTTGGGAATGTGAATTAAACATTTTGCACCATATAGTTCACAAGGCTCTTTTTAGGACCTATATAACTAAAGTATAGTCATAGTGCATATGTTGTAGTTAAGTTCTTTTAAAAATAACAGACAGACCTTTTATTGGATAACTGTTATACTTTTATTAATTACTTAGTAGACTCTAGTAAACATTTTAAAACCCGTTAGAAGTTTTTGGAATGTGAATTAAACATTTGGCACCATATACTTCAGGGGGCACTTTTTAGGACCTATATAACTAATGTATAGTGCAAATGTTTTCTTTAAGTTCTTTTAACGATAACAGACAGACTTTTTATTGGTTAACTGTTATACTTTTATTATTTAATTATTAGAATCTAATAAACATTTTGAGACCCGTTAGAACTTTTTGCAATGTGAATTAAACATTTGGCACTATATAGTTCACAAGGCACTTTTTAGGACCTATATAACTAATGTATAGTGCAAATGTTTTAATTAAGTTCTTTTAACGATAACAGACAAACCTTTTATTGGTTAACTGTTATACTTTTATTATTTACTTATTAGACTCTAATAAACATTTTGAGACCTGTTATAACTTTTTGCAGTGTGAATTAAACATTTGGCACCATATAGTTCACAAAGCACTTTTTAGGACCTATATAACTAATGTATAATACAAATGTTTTAGTTATTTCTTTTAACGATAACAGACAAACCTTTTATTGGTTAAAGGTTATACTTTTATTATTTAATTATTAGACACTAAAAAACATTTTGAGACCCGTTATAACTTTTTGCAATGTGAATTAAACAATTGGCACCATATAGTTTACAAGGCACTTTTTTGGACCTATATAACTAATGTATAGTGCAAATGTTTTAGTTAAGTTCTTTTAACGATAACAGACAAACCTTTTATTGGTTAACTGTTATACTTTTATTATTTTATTATTAGACACTAATAAACATTTTGAGACCCGTTATAACTTTTTGCAATGTGAATTAAACATTTGGCACCATATACTTCAGGGGGCACTTTTTAGGACCTATATAACTAATGTATAGTGCAAATGTTTTATTTAAGTTCTTTTAACGATAACAGACAGACCTTTTATTGGTTAAAGGTTATACTTTTATTATTTAATTATTAGAATCTAAAAAATATTTTGAGACCCGTTAGGACTTTTTGCAATGTGAATTAAACATTTGGCACTATAGATTTCACAAGGCATTTTTTAGGACCTATATAACTAATGTATAGTGCAAATGTTTTAGTTAAGTTCTTTTAACGATAACAGACAAACCTTTTATTGGTTAACTGTTATACTTTTATTATTTACTTATTAGACTCTAGTAAACATTTTGAGACGCGTTATAACTTTTTGCAATGTGAATTAAACATTTGGCACCATATAGTTCACAAGACACTTTTTTGGACCTATATAACTAATGTATAGTGCAAATGTTTTAGTTAAGTTCTTTTAACGATAACAGACAAACCTTTTATTGGTTAACTGTTATACTTTTATTATTTACTTATTAGACTCTAATAAACATTTTGAGACGCGTTAGAACTTTTGGGAATTTGAATTAAACATTTTGCACCATATAGTTCACAAGTTTTACTTTTAGACCCATATAACTAATGTATAGTGCATATGTTATAGTTAAGTTCTTTTAACGATAACAGACAAACCTTTTATTGGTTAACTGTTATACTTTAATCATTTATTTATTAGACTCTAATAAACATTTTGAGACGCGTTAGAACTTTTTGGAATGTGAATTAAAGATTTTGCACCATATAGTTCACAAGGCTGTTTTTAGGACCTATATAACTAAAGTATAGTCATAGTGCATATGTTGTAGTTAAGTTCTTTTAACGATAACAGACAAATCTTTTATTGGTTAACTGTTATACTTTAATCATTTATTTATTAGACTCTAATAAACATTTTGAGACCCGTTATAACTTTTGGGAATGTGAATTAAACTTTTTGTACCATATAGTTCACAAGGCACTTTTTAGGACCTATATAACTAATGAATAGTGCATTTTTTGTAGTTAAGTTCTTTTAACGATAACAGACAAACCTTTTATTGGTTGACTGTTATACTTTTATTACTTAGTTATTAGACTCTAATAAACATTTTGAGACGCGTTACAACTTTTGGGAATGTGAATTAAACATTTTGTACCATATAGTTCACAAGGCAATTTTTAGGACCTATATAACTAATGTATAGTGCATATGTTGTAGTTAAGTTCTTTTAACGATAACAGAAAAACCTTTTATTGGTTAACTGTTATACTTTTATTGTTTACTTATTAGACTCTAATAAACATTTTGAGACGCGTTAGAACTTTTGGGAATTTGAATTAAACATTTTGCACCATATAGTTCACAAGTTTTACTTTTGGACCTATATAACTAATGTATAGTGCATATGTTATAGTTAAGTTCTTTTGACGATAACAGACAAACCTTTTATTGGTTAACTGTTATACTTTAATCATTTATTTATTAGACTCTATTAAACATTTTGAGACGTGTTATAACTTTTGGGAATGTAAATTAAAGATTTTGCACTATATAGTTCACAAGGCACTTTTTAGGACCTATATAACTAAAGTATAGTCATAGTGCATATGTTGTAGTTAAGTTCTTTTAAAGATAACAGACAGACCTTTTATTGGTTAACTGTTATACTTTAATGATTTATTTATTAGACTCTAATAAACATTTTGAGACGCGTTATTACTTTTGGAATGTGAATTAATCATTTTGCACCATATAGTTCACAAGTGTCATTTTTTCGACCTATATAACTAATGTATAGTGCATAAGTTGTAATTAAGTTTTTTTAACGATAACAGACATACTTTTTATTGGTTAACTGTTATACTTTTATTAATTACTTAGTAGACTCTAGCAAACATTTTGAAACCCGTTAGAAGTTTTTGGAATGTGAATTAAACATTTGGCACCATATACTTAAGGGGGCACTTTTTAGGACCTATATAACTAATGTATAGTGCAAATGTTTTATTTAAGTTCTTTTAACGATAACAGACAGACCTTTTATTGGTTAACTGTTATACTTTTATTATTTAATTATTAGAATCTAATAAACATTTTGAGACCCATTAGAACTTTTTGCAATGTGAATTAAACATTTGGCACTATATATTTCACAAGGCACTTTTTAGGACCTATATAACTAATGTATAATACAAATGTTTTAGTTATTTCTTTTGACGATAACAGACAAACCTTTTATTGGTTAACTGTTATACTTTTATTATTTACTTATTCGACTCTAATAAACATTTTGAAACCCGTTATAACTTTTTGCAATGTGAATTAAACAATTGGCACCATATAGTTTACAAGGCACTTTTTTGGACCTATATAACTAATGTATAGTGCAAATGTTTTAGTTAAGTTCTTTTAAAGATAACAGACAAACATTTTATTGGTTAACTGTTATACTTTTATTATTTACTTATTAGACTCTAATAAACATTTTGAGACCCGTTATAACTTTTTGCAATGTGAATTAAACATTTGGCACCATATACTTCAGGGGGCACTTTTTAGGACCTGTATAACTAATGTATAGTGCAAATGTTTTATTTAAGTTCTTTTAACGATAACAGAATGACCTTTTATTGGTTAAAGGTTATACTTTTATTATTCAATTATTAGAATCTAATAAACATTTTGAGACAAGTTAGAACTTTTTGCAATGTGATTTAAACATTTGGCACCATAACGTATAAAAAGCACTTTTTAGGATTTATATAACTAATGTATAGTGCAAATTTTTTAGTTAAGTCCTTTTAACGATAACAGACAAACTTTTTATTGGTTAACTGTTATACTTTAATCATTTATTTATTAGACTCTAATAAACATTTTGAGACGCGTTAGAACTTTTTGCAATGTGAATTAAATATTTTGCACCATATAGTTCACAAGGCTGTTTTTAGGACCTATATAACTAAAGTATAGTGCATAAGTTATAGTTAAGTTCTTTTAAAGATAACAGACCAACCTTTTATTGGTTAACTGTTATACTTTAATTCTTTATTTATTAGACTTTAATAAAGATTTTGGGACGCGTTATTACTTTTGGGAATGTGAATTAAACATTTTGCACCATATAGTTCACAAGGCTCTTTTTAGGACCTATATAACTAATGTATAGTGCAAATGGTTTAGTTAAGTTCTTTTAACGATAACAGACAAACCTTTTATTGGTTAACTGTTATACTTTTTTTATATACTTATTAAACTCTAATAAACATTTTAAGACACGTTAGAACTTTTTGCAATGTGAATTAAACATTTGGCACCATATAGTTTACAAGGCACTTTTTTGGACCTATATAACTAATGTATAGTGCAAATGTTTTAATTAAGTTCTTTTAACGATAACATACATACTTTTTATTGGTTAACTGTTATACTTTAATCATTTATTTATTAGACTCTAATAAACATTTTGAGACGCGTTAGAACTTTTTGGAATGTGAATTAAAGATTTTGCACCATATAGTTCACAAGGCTGTTTTTAGGACCTATATAACTAAAGTATAGTGCATAAGTTGTAGTTAAGTTCTTTTAACGATAACAGACCAACCTTTTATTGGTTAACTGTTATACTTTAATTCTTTATTTATTAGACTTTAATAAACATTTTGAAATTCGTTACAACTTTTGGGAATGTGAATTGCACATTTGGCACCATATAGTTCACAAGGCTCTTTTTAGGACCTATATAACTAAAGTATAGTCATAGTGCATATGTTGTAGTTAAGTTCTTTTAAAGATAACAGGCAGACCTTTTATTGGTTAACTGTTATACTTTAATCATTTATTTATTAGACTCTAATAAACATTTTGAGACGCGTTATAACTTTTGGGAATGTGAATTAAACATTTTGTACCATATAGTTCACAAGGCACTTTTTAGGACCTATATAACTAATGAATAGTGCATTTTTTGTAGTTAAGTTCTTTTAACGATAACAGACAAACCTTTTATTGTTTGATTGTTCTACTTTTATTACTTAGTTATTAGACTCTAATAAACATTTTAAGACGCGTTATAACTTTTGGGAATGTGAATTAAACATTTTGTACCATATAGTTCACAAGGCAATTTTTAGGACCTATATAACTAATGTATAGTGCATATGTTGTAGTTAAGTTCTTTTAACGATAACAGACAAACCTTTTATTGGTTAACTGTTATACTTTTATTATTTACTTATTAGACTCTAATAAACATTTTGAGACGCGTTAGAACTTTTGGGAATTTGAATTAAACATTTTGCAACATATAGCTCACAAGTTTTACTTTTGGACCTATATAACTAATGTATAGTGCATATGTTATAGTTAAGTTCTTTTGACGATAACAGACAAACCTTTTGTTGGTTAACTGTTATACTTTAATCATTTATTTATTAGACTCTAATAAACATTTTGAGACGCGTTACAACTTTTGGGAATGTGAATTAAACATTTTGCACCATATAGTTCATAAGGCTTTTTTTAGGACCTATATAACTAAAGTATAGTCATAGTGCATATGTTGTAGTTAAGTTCTTTTAAAGATAACAGACAGACCTTTTATTGGTTAACTGTTATACTTTAATCATTTATTTATTAGACTCTAATAAACATTTTGAGACGCGTTATTACTTTTGGAATGTGAATTAATCATTTTGCACCATATAGTTCACAAGGCACTTTTTAGGACCTATATAACTAATGTATAGTGCATAAGTTGTAATTAAGTTATTTTAACGATAACAGACATACTTTTTATTGGTTAACTGTTATACTTTTATTAATTACTTAGTAGACTCTAGTAAACATTTTGAAACTCGTTAGAAGTTTTTGGAATGTGAATTAAATATTTGGCACCATATACTTCAGGGGGCACTTTTTAGGACCTATATAACTAATGTATAGTGCAAATAGTTTATTTAAGTTCTTTTAACGATAACAGACAGATCTTTTATTGGTTAACTGTTATACTTCTATCATTTAATTATTAGAATCTAATAAACATTTTGAGACCCGTTAGAACTTTTTGCAATGTGAATTAAACATTTGGCACTATATAGTTCCCAAGGCACTTTTTAGGACCTATATAACTAATGTATAGTGCAAATGTTTTAATTAAGTTCTTTTAACGATAACAGACAAACCTTTTATTGGTTAACTGTTATACTTTTATTATTTACTTATTAGACTCTAATAAACATTTTGAAACCCGTTATAACTTTTTGCAATGTGAATTAAACAATTGGCACCATATAGTTCACAAGGCACTTTTCTGGACCAATATAACTAATGTATAGTGCAAATGTTTTAGTTAAGTTCTTTTAACGATAACAGACAGACTTTTTATTGGTTAAAGGTTATACTTTTATTATTCAATTATTAGAATCTAATAAACATTTTGAGACGCGTTAGAACTTTTTGCAATGTGATTTAAACATTTGGCACCATAACGTTTAAAAGGCACATTTTAGGTTCTATATAACTAATGTATAGTGCAAATGTATTAGTTAAGTTCTTTTAACGATAACAGACAAACCTTTTATTGGTTAACTGTTATACTTTAATCATTTATTTATTAGACTGTAATAAACATTTTGATACGCGTTAGAACTTTTTGCAATGTGAATTAAAGATTTTGCACCATATAGTTCACAAGGTTGTTTTAGGACCTATATAACTAAAGTATAGTGCATAAGTTGTAGTTAAGTTCTTTTAAAGATAACAGACCAACCTTTTATTGGTTAACTGTTATACTTTAATTCTTTATTTATTAGACTTTAATAAACATTTTGAGACGCGTTATTACTTTTGGGAATGTGAATTAAACATTTTGCACCATATAGTTCACAAGGCTCTTTTTAGGACCTATATAACTAATGTATAATACAAATGTTTTAGTTATTTCTTTTAACGATAACAGAAAAACCTTTTATTGGTTAACTGTTATACTTTTTTTATATACTTATTAAACTCTAATAAACATTTTGAGACCCGTTATAACTTTTTGCAATGTGAATTAAACATTTGGCACCATATAGTTCACAAAGCACTTTTTAGGACCTATATAACTAATGTATAATACAAATGTTTTAGTTATTTCTTTTAACGATAACAGAAAAACCTTTTATTGGTTAACTGTTATACTTTTATTATGTACTTATTAGACTCTAATAAACATTTTGAGACCCGTTAGAACTTTTTGCAATGTGAATTGCACATTTGGCACCATATAGTTTACAAGGCACTTTTTTGGACCTATATAACTAATGTATAGTGCAAATGTTTTAGTTTATTTTTTTAACGATAACAGACAAACCTTTTATTGGTTAACTGTTATACTTTTATTATTTACTTATTAGACTCTAATAAACATTTTGAGACGCGTTAGAACTTTTGGGAATTTGAATTAAACATTTTGCACCATATAGTTCACAAGTTTTACTTTTGGACCCATATAACTAATGTATAGTGCATATGTTACAGTTAAGTTCTTTTGACGATAACAGACAAACCTTTTATTGGTTAACTGTTATACTTTAATCATTTTATTATTAGACTGTAATAAACATTTTGAGACGCGTTAGAACTTTTTGGAATGTGAATTAAAGATTTTGCACCATATAGTTCACAAGGTGTTTTTAGGACCTATATAACTAAAGTATAGTGCATAAGTTGTAGTTAAGTTCTTTTAAAGATAACAGACAGACCTTTTATTGGTTAACTGTTATACTTTAATTCTTTATTTATTAGACTTTATTAAACATTTTGAGACGCGTTATAACTTTTGGGAATGTGAATTAAACATTTTGCACCATATAGTTCACAAGGCTCTTTTTAGGACCTATATAACTAAAGTATAGTCATAGTGCATATGTTGTAGTTAAGTTCTTTTAAAGATAACAGACAGACCTTTTATTGGTTAACTGTTATACTTTAATCATTTATTTATTAGACTCTAATAAACATTTTGAGACGCGTTATTATATTTGGAATGTGAATTAAACATTTGGCACCATATACTTCAGGGGGCACTTTTTAGGACCTATATAACTAATGTATAGTGCAAATGTCTTATTTAAGTTCTTTTAACGATAACAGACAGACCTTTTATTGGTTAAATGTTATACTTTTATTATTTAATTATTAGAATCTAATAAACATTTTGAGACCCGTTAGAACTTTTTGCAATGTGAATTGCACATTTGGCACCATATAGTTCACAAGGCACTTTTTAGGACCTATATAACTAATGTATAGTGCAAATGTTTTAATTAAGTTCTTTTAACGATAACAGACAAACCTTTTGTTGGTTAACTGTTATACTTTTATTATTTACTTATTAGATTCTAATAAACATTTTGATACGCGTTATAATTTTTTGCAGTGTGAATTAAACATTTGGCACAATATAGTTCACAAAGCACTTTTTAGGACCTATATAACTAATGTATAGTACAAATGTTTTAGTTATTTCTTTTAACGATAACAGACAAACCTTTTATTGGTTAACTGTTATACTTTTATTATTTACTTATTAGATTCTAATAAACATTTTGATACGCGTTATAATTTTTTGCAGTGTGAATTAAACATTTGGCACAATATAGTTCACAAAGCACTTTTTAGGACCTTATAACTAATGTATAGTACAAATGTTTTAGTTATTTCTTTTAACGATAACAGACAAACCTTTTATTGGTTAACTGTTATACTTTTTTTATATACTTATTAGACTCTAATAAACATTTTGAGACACGTTAGAACTTTTTGCAATGTGAATTAAACATTTGGCACCATATAGTTTACAAAGCACTTTTTAGGACCTATATAACTAATGTATAGTGCAAATGTTTTAGTTAAGTTCTTTCAACGATAACAGACAAACTTTTTATTGGTTAACTGTTATACTTTTTTTATATACTTATTAGACTCTAATAAATATTTTGAGACCCGTTAGAACTTTTTGCAATGTGAATTAAACATTTGGCACCATATAGTTCACAAGGCACTTTTTAGGACCTATATAACTAATGAACAGTGCATTTTTTGTAGTTAAGTTCTTTTAACGATAACAGACAAACCTTTTATTGGTTGACTGTTTTACTTTTATTACTTAGTTATTAGACTCTAATAAACATTTTGAGACGCGTTACAACTTTTGGGAATGTGAATTAAACATTTTGTACCATATAGTTCACAAGGCACTTTTTAGGACCTATATAACTAATGTATAGTGCATATGTTGTAGTTAAGTTCTTTTAACGATAACAGACAAACCTTTTATTGGTTAACTGTTATACTTTTATTATTTACTTATTAGACTCTAATAAACATTTTGAGACGCGTTAGAACTTTTGGGAGTTTGAATTAAACATTTTGCACCATATAGTTCACAAGTTTTACTTTAGGACCTATATAACTAATGTATAGTGCATATGTTATAGTTAAGTTCTTTTGACGATAACAGACAAACCTTTTATTGGTTAACTGTTATACTTTAATCATTTATTTATTAGATTGTAATAAACATTTTGATACGCGTTAGAACTTTTTGGAATGTGAATTAAAGATTTTACACCATATAGTTCACAAGGTGTTTTTAGGACCTATATAACTAAAGTATAGTGCATAAGTTGTAGTTAAGTTCTTTTGACGATAACAGACAAACCTTTTATTGGTTAACTGTTATACTTTAATCATTTATTTATTAGACTGTAATAAACATTTTGAGACCAGTTAGAACTTTTTGAAATGTGAATTAAAGATTTGGCACCATATAGTTCACAAGGCTCTTTTTAGGATCTATATAACCAAAGTATAGTCATAGTGCATATGTTGTAGTTAAGTTCTTTTAAAGATAACAGACAGACCTTTTATTGGTTAACTGTTATACTTTAATCATTTATTTATTAGACTCTAATAAACATTTTGAGACGCGTTATTACTTTTGGAATGTGAATTAATCATTTTGCACCATCTAGTTCACAAGTGTCATTTTTTGGACCTATATAACTAATGTATAGTGCATAAGTTGTAATTAAGTTCTTTTAACGATAACAGACATACTTTTTATTGGTTAACTGTTATACTTTTATTAATTACTTAGTAGACTCTAGTAAATATTTTGAAACCCGTTAGAAGTTTTTGGAATGTGAATTAAACATTTGGCACCATATACTTCAGGGGGCACTTTTTAGGACCGACCTATATAACTAATGTATAGTGCAAATGTTTTAATTAAGTTCTTTTAACGATAACAGACAAACCTTTTATTGGTTAACTGTTATACTTTTATTATTTACTTATTAGACTCTATTAAACATTTTGAGACGCGTTATAATTTTTTGCAGTGTGAATTAAACATTTGGCACCATATAGTTCACAAGGCACTTTTTAGGACCTATATAACTAATGTATAGTACAAATGTTTTAGTTATTTCTTTTAACGATAACAGACAAACCTTTTATTGGTTAAATATTATACTTTTATTATTTACTTATTAGACTCTAATAAACATTTTGAGACCTGTTAGAACTTTTTGCAATGTGAATTAAACATTTGGCACCATATAGTTCACAAGGCACTTTTTAGGACCTATATAACTAATGTATAGTGCAAATGGTTTAGTTAAGTTCTTTTAACGATAACAGACAAACCTTTTATTGGTTAACTGTTATACTTTTTTTATATACTTATTAGACTCTAATAAACATTTTGAGACACGTTAGAACTTTTTGTAATGTGAATTAAACATTTGGCACCATATAGTTTACAAGGCACTTTTTAGGACCTATATAACTAATGTATAGTGCAAATGTTTTAATTAAGTTCTTTCAACGATAACAGACAAACCTTTTATTGGTTAACTGTTATACTTTTATTATTTACTTATTAGATTCTAATAAACATTTTGAGACCCGTTAGAACTTTTTGCAATGTGAATTAAACATTTTGCACCATATAGTTCACAAGGCTCTTTTTAGGACCTATATAACTAAAGTATAGTCATAGTGCAAATTTTTTAGTTAAGTACTTTTAACGATAACAGACAAACCTTTTATTGGTTAACTGCTATACTTTTATTATTTACTTATTAGACTCTAATAAACATTTTGAGACCCGTTAGAACTTTTTGCAATGTGAATTGCACATTTGGCACCATATAGTTCACAAGGCACTTTTTAGGACCTATATAACTAATGTATAGTGCAAATTTTTTAGTTAAGTTCTTTTAACGATAACAGACAAACCTTTTATTGGTTAACTGTTATACTTTTATTATTTACTTATTAGACTCTAATAAACATTTTGAGACCCGTTAGAACTTTTTGCAATGTGAATTGCACATTTGGCACCATATAGTTCACAAGGCACTTTTTAGGACCTATATAACTAATATATAGTACAAAGTTTTTTAGTTATGTTCTTTTTACGATAACAGACAAACCTTTTATTGGTTAACTGTTATACTTTTATTATTTACTTATTAGACTCTAATAAACATTTTGAGACCCGTTAGAACTTTTTGCAATGTGAATTGCACATTTGGCACCATATTGTTCACAAAGCACTTTTTAGGACCTATATAACTAATGTATAGTGCAAATTTTTTAGTTAAGTTCTTTTAACGATAAGAGACAAACCTTTTATTGGTTAACTGTTATACTTTTATTATTTACTTATTAGACTCTAATAAACATTTTGAGACCCGTTAGAACTTTTTGCAATGTGAATTGCACATTTGGCACCATATAGTTCACAAGGCACTTTTTAGGACCTATATAACTAATGTATAGTGCAAATTTTTTAGTTAAGTTCTTTTAACTATAACAGATAAACCTTTTATTCGTTAACTGTTATACTTTTATTATTTACTTATTAGACTCTAATAAACATTTTGAGACCCGTTAGAACTTTTTGCAATGTGAATTGCACATTTGGCACCATATAGTTCACAAGGCACTTTTTAGGACCTATATAACTAATGTATAGTGCAAATTTTTTAGTTAAGTTCTTTTAACGATAACAGACAAACCTTTTATTGGTTAACTGTTATACTTTTATTATTTACTTATTAGACTCTAATAAACATTTTGAGACCCGTTAGAACTTTTTGCAATGTGAATTGCACATTTGGCACCATATAGTTCACAAAGCACTTTTTAGGACCTATATAACTAATGTAAAGTGCAAATTTTTTAGTTAAATTCTTTTAACGATAACAGACAAACCTTTTATTGGTTAACTGTTATACTTTTATTATTTACTTATTAGACTCTAATAAACATTTTGAGACCCGTTAGAACTTTTTGCAATGTGAATTAAACATTTTGCACCATATAGTTCACAAGGCTCTTTTTAGGACCTATATAACTAAAGTATAGTCATAGTGCAAATTTTTTAGTTAAGTTCTTTTAACGATAACAGACAAACCTTTTATTGGTTAACTGCTATACTTTTATTATTTACTTATTAGACTCTAATAAACATTTTGAGACCCGTTAGAACTTTTTGTAATGTGAATTAAACATTTGGCACCATATAGTTTACAAGGCACTTTTTAGGACCTATATAACTAATGTATAGTGCAAATGTTTTAATTAAGTTCTTTCAACGATAACAGACAAACCTTTTATTGGTTAACTGTTATACTTTTATTATTTACTTATTAGACTCTAATAAACATTTTGAGACCCGTTAGAACTTTTTGCAATGTGAATTAAACATTTTGCACCATATAGTTCACAAGGCTCTTTTTAGGACCTATATAACTAAAGTATAGTCATAGTGCAAATTTTTTAGTTAAGTTCTTTTAACGATAACAGACAAACCTTTTATTGGTTAAGTGCTATACTTTTATTATTTACTTATTAGATTCTAATAAACATTTTGAGACCCGTTAGAACTTCTTGCAATGTGAATTGCACATTTGGCACCATATAGTTCACAAGGCACTTTTTAGGACCTATATAACTAATGTATAGTGCAAATTTTTTAGTTAAGTTCTTTTAACGATAACAGACAAACCTTTTATTGGTTAACTGTTATACTTTTATTATTTACTTATTAGACTCTAATAAACATTTTGAGACCCGTTAGAACTTTTTGCAATGTGAATTGCACATTTGGCACCATATAGTTCACAAGGCACTTTTTAGGACCTATATAACTAATGTATAGTACAAATTTTTTAGTTATGTTCTTTTAACGATAACAGACAAACCTTTTATTGGTTAACTGTTATACTTTTATTATTTACTTATTAGACTCTAATAAACATTTTGAGACCCGTTAGAACTTTTTGCAATGTGAATTGCACATTTGGCACCATATTGTTCACAAAGCACTTTTTAGGACCTATATAACTAATGTATAGTGCAAATTTTTTAGTTAAGTTCTTTTGACGATAACAGACAAACCTTTTATTGGTTAACTGTTATACTTTTATTATTTACTTATTAGACTCTAATAAACATTTTGAGACCCGTTAGAACTTTTTGGAATGTGAATTGCACATTTGGCACCATATAGTTCACAAGGCACTTTTTAGGACCTATATAACTAATGTATAGTGCAAATTTTTTAGTTAAGTTCTTTTAACGATAACAGATAAACCTTTTATTCGTTAACTGTTATACTTTTATTATTTACTTATTAGACTCTAATAAACATTTTGAGACCCGTTAGAACTTTTTGCAATGTGAATTGCACATTTGGCACCATATAGTTCACAAGGCACTTTTTAGGACCTATATAACTAATGTATAGTGCAAATTTTTTAGTTAAGTTCTTTTAACGATAACAGACAAACCTTTTATTGGTTAACTGTTATACTTTTATTATTTACTTATTAAACTCTAATAAACATTTTGAGACCCGTTAGAACTTTTTGCAATGTGAATTGCACATTTGGCACCATATAGTTCACAAGGCACTTTTTAGGACCTATATAACTAATGTATAGTGCAAATTTTTTAGTTAAGTTCTTTTAACGATAACAGACAAACCTTTTATTGGTTAACTGTTATACTTTTATTATTTACTTATTAGACTCTAATAAACATTTTGAGACCCGTTAGAACTTTTTGCAATGTGAATTAAACATTTGGCACCATATAGTTCACAAGGCACTTTTTAGGACCTATATAACTAATGAACAGTGCATTTTTTGTAGTTAAGTTCTTTTAACGATAACAGACAAACCTTTTATTGGTTGACTGTTTTACTTTTATTACTTAGTTATTAGACTCTAATAAACATTTTGAGACGCGTTACAACTTTTGGGAATGTGAATTAAACATTTTGTACCATATAGTTCACAAGGCACTTTTTAGGACCTATATAACTAATGTATAGTGCATATGTTGTAGTTAAGTTCTTTTAACGATAACAGACAAACCTTTTATTGGTTAACTGTTATACTTTTATTATTTACTTATTAGACTCTAATAAACATTTTGAGACGCGTTAGAACTTTTGGGAGTTTGAATTAAACATTTTGCACCATATAGTTCACAAGTTTTACTTTTGGACCCTTATAACTAATGTATAGTGCATATGTTATAGTTAAGTTCTTTTGACGATAACAGACAAACCTTTTATTGGTTAACTGTTATACTTTAATCATTTATTTATTAGATTGTAATAAACATTTTGATACGCGTTAGAACTTTTTGGAATGTGAATTAAAGATTTTACACCATATAGTTCACAAGGTGTTTTTAGGACCTATATAACTAAAGTATAGTGCATAAGTTGTAGTTAAGTTCTTTTGACGATAACAGACAAACCTTTTATTGGTTAACTGTTATACTTTAATCATTTATTTATTAGACTGTAATAAACATTTTGAGACCAGTTAGAACTTTTTGAAATGTGAATTAAAGATTTGGCACCATATAGTTCACAAGGCTCTTTTTAGGATCTATATAACCAAAGTATAGTCATAGTGCATATGTTGTAGTTAAGTTCTTTTAAAGATAACAGACATACTTTTTATTGGTTAACTGTTATACTTTTATTAATTACTTAGTAGACTCTAGTAAATATTTTGAAACCCGTTAGAAGTTTTTGGAATGTGAATTAAACATTTGGCACCATATACTTCAGGGGGCACTTTTTAGGACCGACCTATATAACTAATGTATAGTGCAAATGTTTTAATTAAGTTCTTTTAACGATAACAGACAAACCTTTTATTGGTTAACTGTTATACTTTTATTATTTACTTATTAGACTCTATTAAACATTTTGAGACGCGTTATAATTTTTTGCAGTGTGAATTAAACATTTGGCACCATATAGTTCACAAGGCACTTTTTAGGACCTATATAACTAATGTATAGTACAAATGTTTTAGTTATTTCTTTTAACGATAACAGACAAACCTTTTATTGGTTAAAAGTTATACTTTTATTATTTACTTATTAGACTCTAATAAACATTTTGAGACCTGTTAGAACTTTTTGCAATGTGAATTAAACATTTGGCACCATATAGTTCACAAGGCACTTTTTAGGACCTATATAACTAATGTATAGTGCAAATGGTTTAGTTAAGTTCTTTTAACGATAACAGACAAACCTTTTATTGGTTAACTGTTATACTTTTTTTATATACTTATTAGACTCTAATAAACATTTTGAGACACGTTAGAACTTTTTGTAATGTGAATTAAACATTTGGCACCATATAGTTTACAAGGCACTTTTTAGGACCTATATAACTAATGTATAGTGCAAATGTTTTAATTAAGTTCTTTCAACGATAACAGACAAACCTTTTATTGGTTAACTGTTATACTTTTATTATTTACTTATTAGATTCTAATAAACATTTTGAGACCCGTTAGAACTTTTTGCAATGTGAATTAAACATTTTGCACCATATAGTTCACAAGGCTCTTTTTAGGACCTATATAACTAAAGTATAGTCATAGTGCAAATTTTTTAGTTAAGTACTTTTAACGATAACAGACAAACCTTTTATTGGTTAACTGCTATACTTTTATTATTTACTTATTAGACTCTAATAAACATTTTGAGACCCGTTAGAACTTTTTGCAATGTGAATTGCACATTTGGCACCATATAGTTCACAAGGCACTTTTTAGGACCTATATAACTAATGTATAGTGCAAATTTTTTAGTTAAGTTCTTTTAACGATAACAGACAAACCTTTTATTGGTTAACTGTTATACTTTTATTGTTTACTTATTAGACTCTAATAAACATTTTGAGACCCGTTAGAACTTTTTGCAATGTGAATTGCACATTTGGCACCATATAGTTCACAAGGCACTTTTTAGGACCTATATAACTAATATATAGTACAAATTTTTTAGTTATGTTCTTTTTACGATAACAGACAAACCTTTTATTGGTTAACTGTTATACTTTTATTATTTACTTATTAGACTCTAATAAACATTTTGAGACCCGTTAGAACTTTTTGCAACGTGAATTGCACATTTGGCACCATATTGTTCACAAAGCACTTTTTAGGACCTATATAACTAATGTATAGTGCAAATTTTTTAGTTAAGTTCTTTTAACGATAACAGACAAACCTTTTATTGGTTAACTGTTATACTTTTATTATTTACTTATTAGACTCTAATAAACATTTTGAGACCCGTTAGAACTTTTTGCAATGTGAATTGCACATTTGGCACCATATAGTTCACAAGGCACTTTTTAGGACCTATATAACTAATGTATAGTGCAAATTTTTTAGTTAAATTCTTTTAACTATAACAGATAAACCTTTTATTCGTTAACTGTTATACTTTTATTATTTACTTATTAGACTCTAATAAACATTTTGAGACCCGTTAGAACTTTTTGCAATGTGAATTGCACATTTGGCACCATATAGTTCACAAGGCACTTTTTAGGACCTATATAACTAATGTATAGTGCAAATTTTTTAGTTAAGTTCTTTTAACGATAACAGACAAACCTTTTATTGGTTAACTGTTATACTTTTATTATTTACTTATTAGACTCTAATAAACATTTTGAGACCCGTTAGAACTTTTTGCAATGTGAATTGCACATTTGGCACCATATAGTTCACAAGGCACTTTTTAGGACCTATATAACTAATGTATAGTGCAAATTTTTTAGTTAAATTCTTTTAACGATAACAGACAAACCTTTTATTGGTTAACTGTTATACTTTTATTATTTACTTATTAGACTCTAATAAACATTTTGAGACCCGTTAGAACTTTTTGCAATGTGAATTAAACATTTTGCACCATATAGTTCACAAGGCTCTTTTTAGGACCTATATAACTAAAGTATAGTCATAGTGCAAATTTTTTAGTTAAGTTCTTTTAACGATAACAGACAAACCTTTTATTGGTTAAGTGCTATACTTTTATTATTTACTTATTAGATTCTAATAAACATTTTGAGACCCGTTAGAACTTCTTGCAATGTGAATTGCACATTTGGCACCATATAGTTCACAAGGCACTTTTTAGGACCTATATAACTAATGTATAGTGCAAATTTTTTAGTTAAGTTCTTTTAACGATAACAGACAAACCTTTTATTGGTTAACTGTTATACTTTTATTATTTACTTATTAGACTCTAATAAACATTTTGAGACCCATTAGAACTTTTTGCAATGTGAATTGCACATTTGGCACCATATAGTTCACAAGGCACTTTTTAGGACCTATATAACTAATGTATAGTACAAATTTTTTAGTTATGTTCTTTTAACGATAACAGACAAACCTTTTATTGGTTAACTGTTATACTTTTATTATTTACTTATTAGACTCTAATAAACATTTTGAGACCCGTTAGAACTTTTTGCAATGTGAATTGCACATTTGGCACCATATTGTTCACAAAGCACTTTTTAGGACCTATATAACTAAAGTATAGTGCAAATTTTTTAGTTAAGTTCTTTTGACGATAACAGACAAACCTTTTATTGGTTAACTGTTATACTTTTATTATTTACTTATTAGACTCTAATAAACATTTTGAGACCCGTTAGAACTTTTTGCAATGTGAATTGCACATTTGGCACCATATAGTTCACAAGGCACTTTTTAGGACCTATATAACTAATGTATAGTGCAAATTTTTTAGTTAAGTTCTTTTAACGATAACAGATAAACCTTTTATTCGTTAACTGTTATACTTTTATTATTTACTTATTAGACTCTAATAAACATTTTGAGACCCGTTAGAACTTTTTGCAATGTGAATTGCACATTTGGCACCATATAGTTCACAAGGCACTTTTTAGGACCTATATAACTAATGTATAGTGCAAATTTTTTAGTTAAGTTCTTTTAACGATAACAGACAAACCTTTTATTGGTTAACTGTTATACTTTTATTATTTACTTATTAAACTCTAATAAACATTTTGAGACCCGTTAGAACTTTTTGCAATGTGAATTGCACATTTGGCACCATATAGTTCACAAGGCACTTTTTAGGACCTATATAACTAATGTATAGTGCAAATTTTTTAGTTAAGTTCTTTTAACGATAACAGACAAACCTTTTATTGGTTAACTGTTATACTTTTATTATTTACTTATTAGACTCTAATAAACATTTTGAGACCCGTTAGAACTTTTTGCAATGTGAATTGCACATTTGGCACCATATAGTTCACAAGGCACTTTTTAGGACCTATATAAATAATGTATAGTCCAAATTTTTTATTTAAGTTCTTTTAACGATAACAGACAAACCTTTTATTGGTTAACTGTTATACTTTTATTATTTACTTATTAGACTCTAATAAACATTTTGAGACCCGTTAGAACGTTTTGCAATGTGAATTGCACATTTGGCACCATATAGTTCACAAGGCACTTTTTAGGACCTATATAACTAATGTATAGTGCAAATTTTTTAGTTAAGTTCTTTTAACGATAACAGACAAACCTTTTATTGGTTAACTGTTATACTTTTATTATTTACTTATTAGACTTTAATAAACATTTTGAGACCCGTTAGAACTTTTTGCAATGTGAATTGCACATTTGGCACCATATAGTTCACAAGGCACTTTTTAGGACCTATATAACTAATGTATAGTGCAAATTTTTTAGTTAAGTTCTTTTAACGATAACAGACAAACCTTTTATTGGTTAACTGTTATACTTTTAGTATTTAATTATTAGACTCTAATAAACATTTTGAGACCCGTTAGAACTTTTTGCAATGTGAATTGCACATTTGGCACCATATAGTTCACAAGGCACTTTTTAGGACCTATATAACTAATGTATAGTGCAAATTTTTTAGTTAAGTTCTTTTAACGATAACAGACAAACCTTTTATTGGTTAATTGTTATACTTTTATTATTTACTTATTAGACTCTAATAAACATTTTGAGACCCGTTAGAACTTTTTGCAATGTGAATTGCACATTTGGCACCATATAGTTCACAAGGCACTTTTTAGGACCTATATAACTAATGTATAGTGCAAATTTTTTAGTTAAGTTCTTTTAACGATAACAGACAAACCTTTTATTGGTTAACTGTTATACTTTTATTATTTACTTATTAGACTTTAATAAACATTTTGAGACCCGTTAGAACTTTTTGCAATGTGAATTGCAAATTTGGCACCATATAGTTCACAAGGCACTTTTTAGGACCTATATAACTAATGTATAGTGCAAATTTTTTAGTTAAGTTCTTTTAACGATAACAGACAAACCTTTTATTGGTTAACTGTTATACTTTTATTATTTACTTATTAGACTCTAATAAACATTTTGAGACCCGTTAGAACTTCTTGCAATGTGAATTGCACATTTGGCACCATATAGTTCACAAGGCACTTTTTAGGACCTATATAACTAATGTATAGTGCAAATTTTTAGTTAAGTTCTTTTAACGATAACAGACAAACCTTTTATTGGTTAACTGTTATACTATTATTATTTACTTATTAGACTCTAATAAACATTTTGAGACCCGTTAGAACTTTTTGCAATGTGAATTGCACATTTGGCACCATATAGTTCACAAGGCACTTTTTAGGACCTATATAACTAATGTATAGTACAAATTTTTTAGTTATGTTCTTTTAACGATAACAGACAAACCTTTTATTGGTTAACTGTTATACTTTTATTATTTACTTATTAGACTCTAATAAACATTTTGAGACCCGTTAGAACTTTTTGCAATGTGAATTGCACATTTGGCACCATATTGTTCACAAAGCACTTTTTAGGACCTATATAACTAATGTATAGTGCAAATTTTTTAGTTAAGTTCTTTTAACGATAACAGACAAACCTTTTATTGGTTAACTGTTATACTTTTATTATTTACTTATTAGACTCTAATAAACATTTTGAGACCCGTTAGAACTTTTTGCAATGTGAATTGCACATTTGGCACCATATAGTTCACAAGGCTCTTTTTAGGACCTATATAACTAATGTATAGTGCAAATTTTTTAGTTAAGTTCTTTTAACGATAACAGATAAACCTTTTATTCGTTAACTGTTATACTTTTATTATTTACTTATTAGACTCTAATAAACATTTTGAGACCCGTTAGAACTTTTTGCAATGTGAATTGCACATTTGGCACCATATAGTTCACAAGGCACTTTTTAGGACCTATATAACTAATGTATAGTGCAAATTTTTTAGTTAAGTTCTTTTAACGATAACAGACAAACCTTTTATTGGTTAACTGTTATACTTTTATTATTTACTTATTAGTCTCTAATAAACATTTTGAGACCCGTTAGAACTTTTTGCAATGTGAATTGCACATTTGGCACCATATAGTTCACAAGGCACTTTTTAGGACCTATATAACTAATGTATAGTGCAAATGATTTAGTTAAGTTCTTTTAACGATAACAGACAAAACTTTTATTGGTTAACTGTTATACTTTTATTATTTACTTATTAGACTCTAATAAACATTTTGAGACCCGTTAGAACTTTTTGCAATGTGAATTGCACATTTGGCACCATATAGTTCACAAGGCACTTTTTAGGACCTATATAACTAATGTATAGTGCAAATTTTTTAGTTAAGTTCTTTTAACGATAACAGACAAACCTTTTACTGGTTAACTGTTATACTTTTATTATTTACTTATTAGACTCTAATAAACATTTTGAGACCCGTTAGAACTTTTTGCAATGTGAATTGCACATTTGGCACCATATAGTTCACAAGGCACTTTTTAGGACCTATATAACTAATGTATAGTGCAAATTTTTTAGTTAAGTTCTTTTAACGATAACAGACAAACCTTTTATTGGTTAACTGTTATACTTTTATTATTTACTTATTAGACTCTAATAAACATTTTGAGACCCGTTAGAACTTTTTGCAATGTGAATTGCACATTTGGCACCATATAGTTCACAAGGCACTTTTTAGGACCTATATAACTAATGTATAGTGCAAATTTTTTAGTTAAGTTCTTTTAACGATAACAGACAAACCTTTTATTGGTTAACTGTTATACTTTTATTATTTACTTATTAGACTCTAATAAACATTTTCAGACCCGTTAGAACTTTTTGCAATGTGAATTGCACATTTGGCACCATATAGTTCACAAGGCACTTTTTAGGACCTATATAACTAATGTATAGTACAAATTTTTTAGTTATGTTCTTTTAACGATAACAGACAAACCTTTTATTGGTTAACTGTTATACTTTTAGTATTTAATTATTAGACTCTAATAAACATTTTGAGACCCGTTAGAACTTTTTGCAATGTGAATTAAACATTTGGCACCATATAGTTCACAAGGCACTTTTTAGGATCTATATAACTAATGAATAGTGCATTTTTTGTAGTTAAGTTCTTTTAACGATAACAGACAAACTTTTTATTGGTTGACTGTTTTACTTTTAGTATTTAATTATTAGACTCTAATAAACATTTTGAGACCCGTTAGAACTTTTTGCAATGTGAATTAAACATTTGGCACCATATAGTTCACAAGGCACTTTTTAGGATCTATATAACTAATGAATAGTGCATTTTTTGTAGTTAAGTTCTTTTAACGATAACAGACAAACTTTTTATTGGTTGACTGTTTTACTTTTATTACTTAGTTATTAGACTCTAATAAACATTTTGAGACTCGTTACAACTTTTGGGAATGTGAATTAAACATTTTGTACCATATAGTTCACAAGGCAATTTTTAGGACCTATATAACTAATGTATAGTGCATATGTTGTAGTTAAGTTCTTTTAACGATAACAGACAAACCTTTTATTGGTTAACTGTTATACTTTTATTATTTACTTATTAGACTCTAATAAACATTTTGAGACGCGTTAGATCTTTTGGGATATTGAATTAAACATTTTGCACCATATAGTTCACAAGTTTTACTTTTGGACCCATATAACTAATGTATAGTGCATATGTTATAGTTAAGTTCTTTTGACGATAACAGACAAACCTTTTATTGGTTAACTGTTATACTTTAATCATTTATTTATTAGACTGTAATAAACATTTTCAGACGCGTTAGAACTTTTTGGAATGTGAATTAAAGATTTTACACCATATAGTTCACAAGGTGTTTTTAGGACCTATATAACTAAAGTATAGTGCATAAGTTGTAGTTAAGTTCTTTTGACGATAACAGACAAACCTTTTATTGGTTAACTGTTATACTTTAATCATTTATTTATTAGACTCTAATAAAAATTTTGAGACGCGTTATTACTTTTGGAATGTGAATTAATCATTTTGCACCATATAGTTCACAAGTGTCATTTTTTGGACCTATATAACTAATGTATAGTGCATAAGTTGTAATTAAGTTCTTTTAACGATAACAGACATACTTTTTATTGGTTAACTGTTATACTTTTATTAATTACTTAGTAGACTCTAGTAAACATTTTGAAACCCGTTAGAAGTTTTTGGAATGTGAATTAAACATTTGGCACCATATACTTCAGGGGGCACTTTTTAGGACCTATATAACTAATGTATAGTGCAAATAACTTTTTGCAATGTGAATTGCACATTTGGCACCATATAGTTCACAAGGCACTTTTTAGGACCTATATAACTAATGTATAGTGCAAATTTTTTAGTTAAGTTCTTTTAACGATAACAGACAAAACTTTTATTGGTTAACTGTTATACTTTTATTATTTACTTATTAGACTCTAATAAACATTTTGAGACCCGTTAGAACTTTTTGCAATGTGAATTGCACATTTGGCACCATATAGTTCACAAGGCACTTTTTAGGACCTATATAACTAATGTATAGTGCAAATTTTTTAGTTAAGTTCTTTTAACGATAAGAGACAAACCTTTTATTGGTTAACTGTTATACTTTTATTATTTACTTATTAGACTCTAATAAACATTTTGAGACCCGTTAGAACTTTTTGCAATGTGAATTGCACATTTGGCACCATATAGTTCACAAGGCACTTTTTAGGACCTATATAAATAATGTATAGTCCAAATTTTTTATTTAAGTTCTTTTAACGATAACAGACAAACCTTTTATTGGTTAACTGTTATACTTTTATTATTTACTTATTAGACTCTAATAAACATTTTGAGACGCGTTAGAACTTTTTGCAATGTGAATTGCACATTTGGCACCATATAGTTCACAAGGCACTTTTTAGGACCTATATAACTAATGTATAGTGCAAATTTTTTAGTTAAGTTCTTTTAACGATAACAGACAAACCTTTTACTGGTTAACTGTTATACTTTTATTATTTACTTATTAGACTCTAATAAACATTTTGAGACCCGTTAGAACTTTTTGCAATGTGAATTGCACATTTGGCACCATATAGTTCACAAGGCACTTTTTAGGACCTATATAACTAATGTATAGTGCAAATTTTTTAGTTAAGTTCTTTTAACGATAACAGACAAACCTTTTACTGGTTAACTGTTATACTTTTATTATTTACTTATTAGACTCTAATAAACATTTTGAGACCCGTTAGAACTTTTTGCAATGTGAATTGCACATTTGGCACCATATAGTTCACAAGGCACTTTTTAGGACCTATATAACTAATGTATAGTGCAAATTTTTTAGTTAAGTTCTTTTAACGATAAGAGACAAACCTTTTATTGGTTAACTGTTATACTTTTATTATTTACTTATTAGACTCTAATAAACATTTTGAGACCCGTTAGAACTTTTTGCAATGTGAATTAAACATTTGGCACCATATAGTTCACAAGGCACTTTTTAGGATCTATATAACTAATGAATAGTGCATTTTTTGTAGTTAAGTTCTTTTAACGATAACAGACAAACTTTTTATTGGTTGACTGTTTTACTTTTATTACTTAGTTATTAGACTCTAATAAACATTTTGAGACTCGTTACAACTTTTGGGAATGTGAATTAAACATTTTGTACCATATAGTTCACAAGGCAATTTTTAGGACCTATATAACTAATGTATAGTGCATATGTTGTAGTTAAGTTCTTTTAACGATAACAGACAAACCTTTTATTGGTTAACTGTTATACTTTTATTATTTACTTATTAGACTCTAATAAACATTTTGAGACGCGTTAGAACTTTTGGGATATTGAATTAAACATTTTGCACCATATAGTTCACAAGTTTTACTTTTGGACCCATATAACTAATGTATAGTGCATATGTTATAGTTAAGTTCTTTTGACGATAACAGACAAACCTTTTATTGGTTAACTGTTATACTTTAATCATTTATTTATTAGACTGTAATAAACATTTTCAGACGCGTTAGAACTTTTTGGAATGTGAATTAAAGATTTTACACCATATAGTTCACAAGGTGTTTTTAGGACCTATATAACTAAAGTATAGTGCATAAGTTGTAGTTAAGTTCTTTTGACGATAACAGACAAACCTTTTATTGGTTAACTGTTATACTTTAATCATTTATTTATTAGACTCTAATAAAAATTTTGAGACGCGTTATTACTTTTGGAATGTGAATTAATCATTTTGCACCATATAGTTCACAAGTGTCATTTTTTGGACCTATATAACTAATGTATAGTGCATAAGTTGTAATTAAGTTCTTTTAACGATAACAGACATACTTTTTATTGGTTAACTGTTATACTTTTATTAATTACTTAGTAGACTCTAGTAAACATTTTGAAACCCGTTAGAAGTTTTTGGAATGTGAATTAAACATTTGGCACCATATACTTCAGGGGGCACTTTTTAGGACCTATATAACTAATGTATAGTGCAAATAACTTTTTGCAATGTGAATTGCACATTTGGCACCATATAGTTCACAAGGCACTTTTTAGGACCTATATAACTAATGTATAGTGCAAATTTTTTAGTTAAGTTCTTTTAACGATAACAGACAAAACTTTTATTGGTTAACTGTTATACTTTTATTATTTACTTATTAGACTCTAATAAACATTTTGAGACCCGTTAGAACTTTTTGCAATGTGAATTGCACATTTGGCACCATATAGTTCACAAGGCACTTTTTAGGACCTATATAACTAATGTATAGTGCTAATTTTTTAGTTAAGTTCTTTTAACGATAACAGACAAACCTTTTACTGGTTAACTGTTATACTTTTATTATTTACTTATTAGACTCTAATAAACATTTTGAGACCCGTTAGAACTTTTTGCAATGTGAATTGCACATTTGGCACCATATAGTTCACAAGGCACTTTTTAGGACCTATATAACTAATGTATAGTGCAAATTTTTTAGTTAAGTTCTTTTAACGATAAGAGACAAACCTTTTATTGGTTAACTGTTATACTTTTATTATTTACTTATTAGACTCTAATAAACATTTTGAGACCCGTTAGAACTTTTTGCAATGTGAATTGCACATTTGGCACCATATAGTTCACAAGGCACTTTTTAGGACCTATATAACTAATGTATAGTGCAAATTTTTTAGTTAAGTTCTTTTAACGATAAGAGACAAACCTTTTATTGGTTAACTGTTATACTTTTATTATTTACTTATTAGACTCTAATAAACATTTTGAGACCCGTTAGAACTTTTTGCAATGTGAATTGCACATTTGGCACCATATAGTTCACAAGGCACTTTTTAGGACCTATATAACTAATGTATAGTGCAAATTTTTTAGTTAAGTTCTTTTAACGATAACAGACAAACCTTTTACTGGTTAACTGTTATACTTTTATTATTTACTTATTAGACTTTAATAAACATTTTGAGACCCGTTAGAACTTTTTGCAATGTGAATTGCACATTTGGCACCATATAGTTCACAAGGCACTTTTTAGGACCTATATAACTAATGTATAGTGCAAATTTTTTAGTTAAGTTCTTTTAACGATAACAGACAAACCTTTTATTGGTTAACTGTTATACTTTTATTATTTACTTATTAGACTCTAATAAACATTTTGAGACCCGTTAGAACTTTTTGCAATGTGAATTGCACATTTGGCACCATATAGTTCACAAGGCACTTTTTAGGACCTATATAACTAATGTATAGTGCAAATTTTTTAGTTAAGTTCTTTTAACGATAACAGACAAACCTTTTATTGGTTAACTGTTATACTTTTATTATTTACTTATTAGACTCTAATAAACATTTTGAGACCCGTTAGAACTTTTTGCAATGTGAATTGCACATTTGGCACCATATAGTTCACAAGGCACTTTTTAGGACCTATAAAACTAATGTATAGTGCAAATTTTTTAGTTAAGTTCTTTTAACGATAACAGACAAACCTTGTATTGGTTAACTGTTATACTTTTATTATTTACTTATTAGACTCTAATAAACATTTTGAGACCCGTTAGAACTTTTTGCAATGTGAATTAAACATTTTGCACCATATAGTTCACAAGGCTCTTTTTAGGACCTATATAACTAAAGTATAGTCATAGTGCAAATTTTTTAGTTAAGTTCTTTTAACGATAACAGACAAACCTTTTATTGGTTAACTGCTATACTTTAATCATTTATTTATTAGACTCTAATAAACATTTTGAGACCCGTTAGAACTTTTTGTAATGTGAATTAAACATTTGGCACCATATAGTTTACAAGGCACTTTTTAGGACCTATATAACTAATGTATAGTGCAAATGTTTTAATTAAGTTCTTTCAACGATAACAGACAAACCTTTTATTGGTTAACTGTTATACTTTTATTATTTACTTATTAGACTCTAATAAACATTTTGAGACCCGTTAGAACTTTTTGCAATGTGAATTAAACATTTTGCACCATATAGTTCACAAGGCTCTTTTTAGGACCTATATAACTAAAGTATAGTCATAGTGCAAATTTTTTAGTTAAGCTCTTTTAACGATAACAGACAAACCTTTTATTGGTTAAGTGCTATACTTTTATTATTTACTTATTAGACTCTAATAAACATTTTGAGACGCGTTAGAACTTTTTGCAATGTGAATTGCACATTTGGCACCATATAGTTCACAAGGCACTTTTTAGGACCTATATGACTAATGTATAGTGCAAATTTTTTAGTTAAGTTCTTTTAACGATAACAGACAAACCTTTTATTGGTTAACTGTTATACTTTTATTATTTACTTATTAGACTCTAATAAACATTTTGAGACCCGTTAGAACTTTTTGCAATGTGAATTGCACATTTGGCACCATATAGTTCACAAGGCACTTTTTAGGACCTATATAACTAATGTATAGTACAAATTTTTTAGTTATGTTCTTTTAACGATAACAGACAAACCTTTTATTGGTTAACTGTTATACTTTTAGTATTTAATTATTAGACTCTAATAAACATTTTGAGATCCGTTAGAACTTCTTGCAATGTGAATTGCACATTTGGCACCATATAGTTCACAAGGCACTTTTTAGGACCTATATAACTAATGTATAGTGCAAATTTTTAGTTAAGTTCTTTTAACGATAACAGACAAACCTTTTATTGGTTAACTGTTATACTTTTATTATTTACTTATTAGACTCTAATAAACATTTTGAGACCCGTTAGAACTTTTTGCAATGTGAATTGCACATTTGGCACCATATAGTTCACAAGGCACTTTTTAGGACCTATATAACTATTGTATAGTACAAATTTTTTAGTTATGTTCTTTTAACGATAACAGACAAACCTTTTATTGGTTAACTGTTATACTTTTATTATTTACTTATTAGACTCTAATAAACATTTTGAGACCCGTTAGAACTTTTTGCAATGTGAATTGCACATTTGGCACCATATTGTTCACAAAGCACTTTTTAGGACCTATATAACTAATGTATAGTGCAAATTTTTTAGTTAAGTTCTTTTAACGATAACAGACAAACCTTTTATTGGTTAACTGTTATACTTTTATTATTTACTTATTAGACTCTAATAAACATTTTGAGACCCGTTAGAACTTTTTGCAATGTGAATTGCACATTTGGCACCATATAGTTCACAAGGCACTTTTTAGGACCTATATAACTAATGTATAGTGCAAATTTTTTAGTTAAGTTCTTTTAACGATAACAGATAAACCTTTTATTCGTTAACTGTTATACTTTTATTATTTACTTATTAGACTCTAATAAACATTTTGAGACCCGTTAGAACTTTTTGCAATGTGAATTGCACATTTGGCACCATATAGTTCACAAGGCACTTTTTAGGACCTATATAACTAATGTATAGTGCAAATTTTTTAGTTAAGTTCTTTTAACGATAACAGACAAACCTTTTATTGGTTAACTGTTATACTTTTATTATTTACTTATTAGACTCTAATAAACATTTTGAGACCCGTTAGAACTTTTTGCAATGTGAATTGCACATTTGGCACCATATAGTTCACAAGGCACTTTTTAGGACCTATATAACTAATGTATAGTGCAAATGATTTAGTTAAGTTCTTTTAACGATAACAGACAAAACTTTTATTGGTTAACTGTTATACTTTTATTATTTACTTATTAGACTCTAATAAACATTTTGAGACCCGTTAGAACTTTTTGCAATGTGAATTGCACATTTGGCACCATATAGTTCACAAGGCACTTTTTAGGACCTATATAACTAATGTATAGTGCAAATTTTTTAGTTAAGTTCTTTTAACGATAACAGACAAACCTTTTACTGGTTAACTGTTATACTTTTATTATTTACTTATTAGACTCTAATAAACATTTTGAGACCCGTTAGAACTTTTTGCAATGTGAATTGCACATTTGGCACCATATAGTTCACAAGGCACTTTTTAGGACCTATATAACTAATGTATAGTGCAAATTTTTTAGTTAAGTTCTTTTAACGATAAGAGACAAACCTTTTATTGGTTAACTGTTATACTTTTATTATTTACTTATTAGACTCTAATAAACATTTTGAGACCCGTTAGAACTTTTTGCAATGTGAATTGCACATTTGGCACCATATAGTTCACAAGGCACTTTTTAGGACCTATATAACTAATGTATAGTGCAAATTTTTTAGTTAAGTTCTTTTAACGATAACAGACAAACCTTTTATTGGTTAACTGTTATACTTTTATTATTTACTTATTAGACTCTAATAAACATTTTCAGACCCGTTAGAACTTTTTGCAATGTGAATTGCACATTTGGCACCATATAGTTCACAAGGCACTTTTTAGGACCTATATAACTAATGTATAGTACAAATTTTTTAGTTATGTTCTTTTAACGATAACAGACAAACCTTTTATTGGTTAACTGTTATACTTTTAGTATTTAAATATTAGACTCTAATAAACATTTTGAGACCCGTTAGAACTTTTTGCAATGTGAATTAAACATTTGGCACCATATAGTTCACAAGGCACTTTTTAGGATCTATATAACTAATGAATAGTGCATTTTTTGTAGTTAAGTTCTTTTAACGATAACAGACAAACTTTTTATTGGTTGACTGTTTTACTTTTATTACTTAGTTATTAGACTCTAATAAACATTTTGAGACTCGTTACAACTTTTGGGAATGTGAATTAAACATTTTGTACCATATAGTTCACAAGGCAATTTTTAGGACCTATATAACTAATGTATAGTGCATATGTTGTAGTTAAGTTCTTTTAACGATAACAGACAAACCTTTTATTGGTTAACTGTTATACTTTTATTATTTACTTATTAGACTCTAATAAACATTTTGAGACGCGTTAGAACTTTTGGGATATTGAATTAAACATTTTGCACCATATAGTTCACAAGTTTTACTTTTGGACCCATATAACTAATGTATAGTGCATATGTTATAGTTAAGTTCTTTTGACGATAACAGACAAACCTTTTATTGGTTAACTGTTATACTTTAATCATTTATTTATTAGACTGTAATAAACATTTTCAGACGCGTTAGAACTTTTTGGAATGTGAATTAAAGATTTTACACCATATAGTTCACAAGGTGTTTTTAGGACCTATATAACTAAAGTATAGTGCATAAGTTGTAGTTAAGTTCTTTTGACGATAACAGACAAACCTTTTATTGGTTAACTGTTATACTTTAATCATTTATTTATTAGACTCTAATAAAAATTTTGAGACGCGTTATTACTTTTGGAATGTGAATTAATCATTTTGCACCATATAGTTCACAAGTGTCATTTTTTGGACCTATATAACTAATGTATAGTGCATAAGTTGTAATTAAGTTCTTTTAACGATAACAGACATACTTTTTATTGGTTAACTGTTATACTTTTATTAATTACTTAGTAGACTCTAGTAAACATTTTGAAACCCGTTAGAAGTTTTTGGAATGTGAAATAAACATTTGGCACCATATACTTCAGGGGGCACTTTTTAGGACCTATATAACTAATGTATAGTGCAAATAACTTTTTGCAATGTGAATTGCACATTTGGCACCATATAGTTCACAAGGCACTTTTTAGGACCTATATAACTAATGTATAGTGCAAATTTTTTAGTTAAGTTCTTTTAACGATAACAGACAAAACTTTTATTGGTTAACTGTTATACTTTTATTATTTACTTATTAGACTCTAATAAACATTTTGAGACCCGTTAGAACTTTTTGCAATGTGAATTGCACATTTGGCACCATATAGTTCACAAGGCACTTTTTAGGACCTATATAACTAATGTATAGTGCTAATTTTTTAGTTAAGTTCTTTTAACGATAACAGACAAACCTTTTACTGGTTAACTGTTATACTTTTATTATTTACTTATTAGACTCTAATAAACATTTTGAGACCCGTTAGAACTTTTTGCAATGTGAATTGCACATTTGGCACCATATAGTTCACAAGGCACTTTTTAGGACCTATATAAATAATGTATAGTCCAAATTTTTTATTTAAGTTCTTTTAACGATAACAGACAAACCTTTTATTGGTTAACTGTTATACTTTTATTATTTACTTATTAGACTCTAATAAACATTTTGAGACGCGTTAGAACTTTTTGCAATGTGAATTGCACATTTGGCACCATATAGTTCACAAGGCACTTTTTAGGACCTATATAACTAATGCATAGTGCAAATTTTTTAGTTAAGTTCTTTTAACGATAACAGACAAACCTTTTATTGGTTAACTGTTATACTTTTATTATTTACTTATTAGACTTTAATAAACATTTTGAGACCCGTTAGAACTTTTTGCAATGTGAATTGCACATTTGGCACCATATAGTTCACAAGGCACTTTTTAGGACCTATATAACTAATGTATAGTGCAAATTTTTTAGTTAAGTTCTTTTAACGATAACAGACAAACCTTTTATTGGTTAACTGTTATACTTTTAGTATTTAATTATTAGACTCTAATAAACATTTTGAGACCCGTTAGAACTTTTTGCAATGTGAATTGCACATTTGGCACCATATAGTTCACAAGGCACTTTTTAGGACCTATATAACTAATGTATAGTGCAAATTTTTTAGTTAAGTTCTTTTAACGATAACAGACAAACCTTTTACTGGTTAACTGTTATACTTTTATTATTTACTTATTAGACTTTAATAAACATTTTGAGACCCGTTAGAACTTTTTGCAATGTGAATTGCACATTTGGCACCATATAGTTCACAAGGCACTTTTTAGGACCTATATAACTAATGTATAGTGCAAATTTTTTAGTTAAGTTCTTTTAACGATAACAGACAAACCTTTTATTGGTTAACTGTTATACTTTTATTATTTACTTATTAGACTCTAATAAACATTTTGAGACCCGTTAGAACTTTTTGCAATGTGAATTGCACATTTGGCACCATATAGTTCACAAGGCACTTTTTAGGACCTATATAACTAATGTATAGTGCAAATTTTTTAGTTAAGTTCTTTTAACGATAACAGACAAACCTTTTATTGGTTAACTGTTATACTTTTATTATTTACTTATTAGACTCTAATAAACATTTTTAGACCCGTTAGAACTTTTTGCAATGTGAATTGCACATTTGGCACCATATAGTTCACAAGGCACTTTTTAGGACCTATATAACTAATGTATAGTGCAAATTTTTTAGTTAAGTTCTTTTAACGATAACAGACAAACCTTGTATTGGTTAACTGTTATACTTTTATTATTTACTTATTAGACTCTAATAAACGTTTTGGGACCCGTTAGAACTTTTTGCAATGTGAATTAAACATTTTGCACCATATAGTTCACAAGGCTCTTTTTAGGACCTATATAACTAAAGTATAGTCATAGTGCAAATTTTTTAGTTAAGTTCTTTTAACGATAACAGACAAACCTTTTATTGGTTAACTGCTATACTTTAATCATTTATTTATTAGACTCTAATAAACATTTTGAGACCCGTTAGAACTTTTTGTAATGTGAATTAAACATTTGGCACCATATAGTTTACAAGGCACTTTTTAGGACCTATATAACTAATGTATAGTGCAAATGTTTTAATTAAGTTCTTTCAACGATAACAGACAAACCTTTTATTGGTTAACTGTTATACTTTTATTATTTACTTATTAGACTCTAATAAACATTTTGAGACCCGTTAGAACTTTTTGCAATGTGAATTAAACATTTTGCACCATATAGTTCACAAGGCTCTTTTTAGGACCTATATAACTAAAGTATAGTCATAGTGCAAATTTTTTAGTTAAGTTCTTTTAACGATAACAGACAAACCTTTTATTGGTTAAGTGCTATACTTTTATTATTTACTTATTAGACTCTAATAAACATTTTGAGACCCGTTAGAACTTTTTGCAATGTGAATTGCACATTTGGCACCATATAGTTCACAAGGCACTTTTTAGGACCTATATAACTAATGTATGGTGCAAATTTTTTAGTTAAGTTCTTTTAACGATAACAGACAAACCTTTTATTGGTTAACTGTTATACTTTTATTATTTACTTATTAGACTCTAATAAACATTTTGAGACCCGTTAGAACTTTTTGCAATGTGAATTGCACATTTGGCACCATATAGTTCACAAGGCACTTTTTAGGACCTATATAACTAATGTATAGTACAAATTTTTTAGTTATGTTCTTTTAACGATAACAGACAAACCTTTTATTGGTTAACTGTTATACTTTTATTATTTACTTATTAGACTCTAATAAACATTTTGAGACCCGTTAGAACTTTTTGCAATTTGAATTGCACATTTGGCACCATATTGTTCACAAAGCACTTTTTAGGACCTATATAACTAATGTATAGTGCAAATTTTTTAGTTAAGTTCTTTTAACGATAACAGACAAACCTTTTATTGGTTAACTGTTATACTTTTATTATTTACTTATTAGACTCTAATAAACATTTTGAGACCCGTTAGAACTTTTTACAATGTGAATTAAACATTTGGCACCATATAGTTTACAAGGCACTTTTTAGGACCTATATAACTAATGTAAAGTGCAAATGTTTTAGTTAAGTTCTTTCAACGATAACAGACAAACCTTTTATTGGTTAACTGTTATACTTTTATTATTTACTTATTAGACTCTAATAAACATTTTGAGACCCGTTAGAACTTTTTGCAATGTGAATTAAACATTTGGCACCATATAGTTCAGAAGGCACTTTTTAGGATCTATATAACTAATGTATAGTGCAAATGTTTTAGTTAAGTTCTTTTAACGATAACAGACAAATCTTTTATTGGTTGACTGTTCTACTTTTAATATTTATTTATTAGACTCTAATAAACATTTTGCGAATTGTTATATCTTTTTTCAATGTGAATTAAACATTTGGCACCATATAGTTCACAAGGCACTTTATAGGACCTATATAACTAATGTATAGTGCAAATGTTTTAGTTAAGTTCTTTTAACGATAACAGACAAACCTTTTATTGGTTAACTGTTCTACTTTTATTACTTAGTTATTAGACTCTAATAAACATTTTGAGATGCGTTAGAACTTTTGGGAATTTGAATTAAACATTTTGCACCATATAGTTCACAAGTTTTACTTTTGGACCCATATAACTAATGTATAGTGCATATGTTATAGTTAAGTTCTTTTGACGATAACAGACAAACCTTTTATTGGTTAACTGTTATACTTTTTTTATATACTTATTAGACTCTAATAAACATTTTGAGACACGTTAGAACTTTTTGTAATGTGAATTAAACATTTGGCACCATATAGTTTACAAGGCACTTTTTAGGACCTATATAACTAATGTAAAGTGCAAATGTTTTAGTTAAGTTCTTTCAACGATAACAGACAAACCTTTTATTGGTTAACTGTTATACTTTTATTATTTACTTATTAGACTCTAATAAACATTTTGAGACCCGTTAGAACTTTTTGCAATGTGAATTAAAGATTGTGCACCATATAGTTCACAAGGCTGTTTTTAGGACCTATATAACTAAAGTATAGTGCATAAGTTGTAGTTAAGTTCTTTTAAAGATAACAGACCAACCTTTTATTGGTTAACTGTTATACTTTAATTCTTTATTTATTAGACTTTAATAAACATTTTGAGACCCGTTAGAACTTTTGAGAATGTGAATTAAACATTTTGCACCATATAGTTCACAAGGCACTTTTTAGGACCTATATAACTAAAGTATAGTCATAGTGCAAATTTTTTAGTTAAGTTCTTTTAACGATAACAGACAAACCTTTTATTGGTTAACTGCTATACTTTTATTATTTACTTATTAGACTCTAATAAACATTTTGAGACCCGTTAGAACTTTTTGCAATGTGAATTGCACATTTGGCACCATATAGTTCACAAGGCACTTTTTAGGACCTATATAACTAATGTATAGTGCAAATTTTTTAGTTAAGTTCTTTTAACGATAACAGACAAACCTTTTATTGGTTAACTGTTATACTTTTATTATTTACTTATTAGACTCTAATAAACATTTTGAGACCCGTTAGCACTTTTTGCAATGTGAATTGCACATTTGGCACCATATAGTTCACAAAGCACTTTTTAGGACCTATATAACTAATGTATAGTGCAAATTTTTTAGTTAAGTTCTTTTAACGATAACAGACAAACCTTCTATTGGTTAACTGTTATACTTTTATTATTTACTTATTAGACTCTAATAAACATTTTGAGACCCGTTATAACTTTTTGCAATGTGAATTGCACATTTGGCACCATATAGTTCACAAGGCACTTTTTAGGACTTATATAACTAATGTATAGTGCAAATTTTTTAGTTAAGTTCTTTTAACGATAACAGATAAACCTTTTATTCGTTAACTGTTATACTTTTGTTATTTACTTATTAGACTCTAATAAACATTTTGAGACCCGTTATAACTTTTTGCAATGTGAATTGCACATTTGGCACCATATAGTTCACAAGGCACTTTTTAGGACCTATATAACTAATGTATAGTGCAAATTTTTTAGTTAAGTTCTTTTAACGATAACAGACAAAACTTTTATTGGTTAACTGTTATACTTTTATTATTTACTTATTAGACTCTAATAAACATTTTGAGACCCGTTAGAACTTTTTGCAATGTGAATTGCACATTTGGCACCATATAGTTCACAAGGCACTTTTTAGGACCTATATAACTAATGTATAGTGCAAATTTTTTAGTTAAGTTCTTTTAACGATAACAGACAAACCTTTTATTGGTTAACTGTTATACTTTTATTATATACTTATTAGACTCTAATAAACATTTTGAGACCCGTTAGAACTTTTTGCAATGTGAATTGCACATTTGGCACCATATAGTTCACAAGGCACTTTTTAGGACCTATATAACTAATGTATAGTGCAAATTTTTTAGTTAAGTTCTTTTAACGATAACAGACAAACCTTTTATTGGTTAACTGTTATACTTTTATTATTTACTTATTAGACTCTAATAAACATTTTGAGACCCGTTAGAACTTTTTGCAATGTGAATTGCACATTTGGCACCATATAGTTCACAAGGCACTTTTTAGGACCTATATAACTAATGTATAGTCCAAATTTTTTAGTTAAGTTCTTTTAACGATAACAGACAAAACTTTTATTGGTTAACTGTTATACTTTTATTATTTACTTATTAGACTCTAATAAACATTTTGAGACCCGTTAGAACTTTTTGCAATGTGAATTAAACATTTGGCACCATATAGTTCAGAAGGCACTTTTTAGGATCTATATAACTAATGTATAGTGCAAATGTTTTAGTTAAGTTCTTTTAACGATAACAGACAAATCTTTTATTGGTTGACTGTTCTACTTTTAATATTTATTTATTAGACTCTAATAAACATTTTGCGAATTGTTATATCTTTTTTCAATGTGAATTAAACATTTGGCACCATATAGTTCACAAGGCACTTTATAGGACCTATATAACTAATGTATAGTGCAAATGTTTTAGTTAAGTTCTTTTAACGATAACAGACAAACCTTTTATTGGTTAACTGTTCTACTTTTATTACTTAGTTATTAGACTCTAATAAACATTTTGAGATGCGTTAGAACTTTTGGGAATTTGAATTAAACATTTTGCACCATATAGTTCACAAGTTTTACTTTTGGACCCATATAACTAATGTATAGTGCATATGTTATAGTTAAGTTCTTTTGACGATAACAGACAAACCTTTTATTGGTTAACTGTTATACTTTTTTTATATACTTATTAGACTCTAATAAACATTTTGAGACACGTTAGAACTTTTTGTAATGTGAATTAAACATTTGGCACCATATAGTTTACAAGGCACTTTTTAGGACCTATATAACTAATGTAAAGTGCAAATGTTTTAGTTAAGTTCTTTCAACGATAACAGACAAACCTTTTATTGGTTAACTGTTATACTTTTATTATTTACTTATTAGACTCTAATAAACATTTTGAGACCCGTTAGAACTTTTTGCAATGTGAATTAAAGATTGTGCACCATATAGTTCACAAGGCTGTTTTTAGGACCTATATAACTAAAGTATAGTGCATAAGTTGTAGTTAAGTTCTTTTAAAGATAACAGACCAACCTTTTATTGGTTAACTGTTATACTTTAATTCTTTATTTATTAGACTTTAATAAACATTTTGAGACCCGTTAGAACTTTTGAGAATGTGAATTAAACATTTTGCACCATATAGTTCACAAGGCACTTTTTAGGACCTATATAACTAAAGTATAGTCATAGTGCAAATTTTTTAGTTAAGTTCTTTTAACGATAACAGACAAACCTTTTATTGGTTAACTGCTATACTTTTATTATTTACTTATTAGACTCTAATAAACATTTTGAGACCCGTTAGAACTTTTTGCAATGTGAATTGCACATTTGGCACCATATAGTTCACAAGGCACTTTTTAGGACCTATATAACTAATGTATAGTGCAAATTTTTTAGTTAAGTTCTTTTAACGATAACAGACAAACCTTTTATTGGTTAACTGTTATACTTTTATTATTTACTTATTAGACTCTAATAAACATTTTGAGACCCGTTAGCACTTTTTGCAATGTGAATTGCACATTTGGCACCATATAGTTCACAAAGCACTTTTTAGGACCTATATAACTAATGTATAGTGCAAATTTTTTAGTTAAGTTCTTTTAACGATAACAGACAAACCTTCTATTGGTTAACTGTTATACTTTTATTATTTACTTATTAGACTCTAATAAACATTTTGAGACCCGTTATAACTTTTTGCAATGTGAATTGCACATTTGGCACCATATAGTTCACAAGGCACTTTTTAGGACTTATATAACTAATGTATAGTGCAAATTTTTTAGTTAAGTTCTTTTAACGATAACAGATAAACCTTTTATTCGTTAACTGTTATACTTTTGTTATTTACTTATTAGACTCTAATAAACATTTTGAGACCCGTTATAACTTTTTGCAATGTGAATTGCACATTTGGCACCATATAGTTCACAAGGCACTTTTTAGGACCTATATAACTAATGTATAGTGCAAATTTTTTAGTTAAGTTCTTTTAACGATAACAGACAAAACTTTTATTGGTTAACTGTTATACTTTTATTATTTACTTATTAGACTCTAATAAACATTTTGAGACCCGTTAGAACTTTTTGCAATGTGAATTGCACATTTGGCACCATATAGTTCACAAGGCACTTTTTAGGACCTATATAACTAATGTATAGTGCAAATTTTTTAGTTAAGTTCTTTTAACGATAACAGACAAACCTTTTATTGGTTAACTGTTATACTTTTATTATATACTTATTAGACTCTAATAAACATTTTGAGACCCGTTAGAACTTTTTGCAATGTGAATTGCACATTTGGCACCATATAGTTCACAAGGCACTTTTTAGGACCTATATAACTAATGTATAGTGCAAATTTTTTAGTTAAGTTCTTTTAACGATAACAGACAAACCTTTTATTGGTTAACTGTTATACTTTTATTATTTACTTATTAGACTCTAATAAACATTTTGAGACCCGTTAGAACTTTTTGCAATGTGAATTGCACATTTGGCACCATATAGTTCACAAGGCACTTTTTAGGACCTATATAACTAATGTATAGTCCAAATTTTTTAGTTAAGTTCTTTTAACGATAACAGACAAAACTTTTATTGGTTAACTGTTATACTTTTATTATTTACTTATTAGACTCTAATAAACATTTTGAGACCCGTTAGAACTTTTTGCAATGTGAATTGCACATTTGGCACCATATAGTTCACAAGGCACTTTTTAGGACCTATATAACTAATGTATAGTGCAAATTTTTTAGTTAAGTTCTTTTAACGATAACAGACAAACCTTTTATTGGTTAACTGTTATACTTTTATTATTTATTTATTAGACTTTAATAAACATTTTGAGACCCGTTAGAATTTTTTGCAATGTGAATTGCACATTTGGCACCATATAGTTCACAAGGCACTTTTTAGGACCTATATAACTAATGTATAGTGCAAATGGTTTAGTTAAGTTCTTTGAACGATAACAGACAAACCTTTTATTGGTTAACTGTTATACTTTTATTATTTACTTATTAGACTCTAATAAACATTTTGAGACCCGTTAGAATTTTTTGCAATGTGAATTGCACATTTGGCACCATATAGTTCACAAGGCACTTTTTAGGACCTATATAACTAATGTATAGTGCAAATTTTTTAGTTAAGTTCTTTTAACGATAACAGACAAACCTTTTATTGGTTAACTGTTATACTTTTATTATTTACTTATTAGACTCTAATAAACATTTTGAGACCCGTTAGAACTTTTTGCAATGTCAATTGCACATTTGGCACCATATAGTTCACAAGGCACTTTTTAGGACCTATATAACTAATGTATAGTGCAAATTTTTTAGTTAAGTTCTTTTAACGATAACAGACAAACCTTTTATTGGTTAACTGTTATACTTTTATTATTTACTTATTAGACTCTAATAAACATTTTGAGACCCGTTAGAACTTTTTGCAATGTGAATTGCACATTTGGCACCATATAGTTCACAAGGCACTTTTTAGGACCTATATAACTAATGTATAGTCCAAATTTTTTAGTTAAGTTCTTTTAACGATAACAGACAAACCTTTTATTGGTTAACTGTTATACTTTTATTATTTACTTATTAGACTCTAATAAACATTTTGAGACCCGTTAGAACTTTTTGCAATGTGAATTGCACATTTGGCACCATATAGTTCACAAGGCACTTTTTAGGACCTATATAACTAATGGATAGTGCAAATTTTTTAGTTAAGTTCTTTTAACGATAACAGACAAACCTTTTATTGGTTAACTGTTATACTTTTATTATTTACTTATTAGACTCTAATAAACATTTTGAGACCCGTTAGAACTTTTTGCAATGTGAATTGCACATTTGGCACCATATAGTTCACAGGGCACTTTTTAGGACCTATATAACTAATGTATAGTGCAAATTTTTTAGATAAGTTCTTTTAACGATAACAGACAAACCTTTTATTGGTTAACTGTTATACTTTTATTATTTACTTATTAGACTCTAATAAACATTTTGAGACCCGTTAGAACTTTTTGCAATGTGAATTGCACATTTGGCACCATATAGTTCACAAGGCACTTTTTAGGACCTATGTAACTAATGCATAGTGCACATTTTTTAGTTAAGTTCTTTTAACGATAACAGACAAACCTTTTATTGGTTAACTGTTATACTTTTATTATTTACTTATTAGACTCTAATAAACATTTTGAGACCCGTTAGAACTTTTTGCAATGTGAATTGCACATTTGGCACCATATTGTTCACAAAGCACTTTTTAGGACGTATATAACTAATGTATAGTGCAAATTTTTTAGTTAAGTTCTTTTAACGATAACAGATAAACCTTTTATTCGTTAACTGTTATACTTTTATTATTTACTTATTAGACTCTAATAAACATTTTGAGACCCGTTAAAACTTTTTGCAATGTGAATTGCACATTTGGCACCATATAGTTCACAAGGCACTTTTTAGGACCTATATAACTAATGTATAGTGCAAATTTTTTCGTTAAGTTCTTTTAACGATAACAGACAAACCTTTTATTGGTTAACTGTTATACTTTTAATATTTACTTATTAGACTCTAATAAACATTTTGAGACCCGTTAGAACTTTTTGCAATGTGAATTGCACATTTGGCACCATATAGTTCACAAGGCACTTTTTAGGACCTATATAACTAATGTATAGTGCAAATTTTTTAGTTAAGTTCTTTTAACGATAACAGACAAACCTTTTATTGGTTAACTGTTATACTTTTATTATTTACTTATTAGACTCCAATAAACATTTTGAGACCCGTTATATCTTTTTTCAATGTGAATTGCACATTTGGCACCATATAGTTTACAAGGCACTTTTTAGGACCTATATAACTAATGTATAGTGCAAATTTTTTAGTTAAGTTCTTTTAACGATAACAGACAAACCTTTTATTGGTTAACTGTTATACTTTTATTATTTACTTATTAGACTTTAATAAACATTTTGAGACCCGTTAGAACTTTTTGCAATGTGAATTGCACATTTGGCACCATATAGTTCACAAGGCACTTTTTAGGACCTATATAACTAATGTATAGTGCAAATTTTTTAGTTAAGTTCTTTTAACGATAACAGACAAACCTTTTATTGGTTAACTGTTATACTTTTATTATTTACTTATTAGACTCTAATAAACATTTTGAGACCCGTTAGAACTTTTTGCAATGTGAATTGCACATTTGGCACCATATAGTTCACAAGGCACTTTTTAGGACCTATATAACTAATGTATAGTGCAAATTTTTTAGTTAAGTTCTTTTAACGATAACAGACAAACCTTTTATTGGTTAACTGTTATACTTTTAATATTTACTTATTAGACTCTAATAAACATTTTGAGACCCGTTAGAACTTTTTGCAATGTGAATTGCACATTTGGCACCATATAGTTCACAAGGCACTTTTTTGGACCTATATAACTAATGTATAGTGCAAATTTTTTAGTTAAGTTCTTTTAACGATAACAGACAAACCTTTTATTGGTTAACTGTTATACTTTTATTATTTACTTATTAGACTCTAATAAACATTTTGAGACCCGTTAGAACTTTTTGCAATGTGAATTGCACATTTGGCACCATATAGTTCACAGGGCACTTTTTAGGACCTATATAACTAATGTATAGTGCAAATTTTTTAGTTAAGTTCTTTTAACGATAACAGACAAACCTTTTATTGGTTAACTGTTATACTTTTATTATTTACTTATTAGACTCCAATAAACATTTTGAGACCCGTTATATCTTTTTTCAATGTGAATTAAACATTTGGCACCATATAGTTTACAAGGCACTTTTTAGGATCTATATAACTAATGTATAGTGCAAATTTTTTAGTTAATTTCTTTTAACGATAACAGACAAACCTTTTATTGGTTAACTGTTATACTTTTATTATTTACTTATTAGACTCTAATAAACATTTTGAGACGCGTTACAACTTTTGGGAATGTGAATTAAACATTTTGTACCATATAGTTCACAAGGCAATTTTTAGGACCTATATAACTAATGTATAGTACAAATTTTTTAGTTATGTTCTTTTAACGATAACAGACAAACCTTTTATTGGTTAACTGTTATACTTTTAGTATTTAATTATTAGACTCTAATAAACATTTTGAGACCCGTTAGAACTTTTTGCAATGTGAATTAAACATTTGGCACCATATAGTTTACAAGGCACTTTTCAGGACCTATATAACTAATGTATAGTGCAAATGGTTTAGTTAAGTTCTTTTAACGATAACAGACAAACCTTTTATTAGTTAACTGTTATACTTTTTTTATATACTTATTAGACTCTATTAAATATCTTGAGACACGTTAGAACTTTTTGCAATGTGAATTAAACATTTGGCACCATATAGTTTACAAGGCACTTTTTAGGACCTATATAACTAATGTATAGTGCAAATGTTTTAGTTAAGTTCTTTCAACGATAACAGACAAACCTTTTATTGGTTAACTGTTATACTTTTTTTATATACTTATTAGACTCTAATAAATATTTTGAGACCCGTTAGAACTTTTTGCAATGTGAATTAAACATTTGGCACCATATAGTTCACAAGGCACTTTTTAGGATCTATATAACTAATGAATAGTGCATTTTTTGTAGTTAAGTTCTTTTAACGATAACAGACAAACTTTTTATTGGTTGACTGTTTAACTTTTATTACTTAGTTATTAGACTCTAATAAACATTTTGAGACTCGTTACAACTTTTGGGAATGTGAATTAAACATTTTGTACCATATAGTTTACAAGGCAATTTTTAGGACCTATATAACTAATGTATAGTGCATATGTTGTAGTTAAGTTCTTTTAACGATAACAGACAAACCTTTTATTGGTTAACTGTTATACTTTTATTATTTACTTATTAGACTCTAATAAACATTTTGAGACGCGTTAGAATTTTTGGGATATTGAATTAAACATTTTGCACCATATAGTTCACAAGTTTTACTTTTGGACCTATATAACTAATGTATAGTGCATATGTTATAGTTAAGTTCTTTTGACGATAACAGACAAACCTTTTATTGGTTAACTGTTATACTTTAATCATTTATTTATTAGACTGTAATAAACATTTTGAGACCCGTTAGAACTTTTTGGAATGTGAATTAAAAATTTTACACCATATAGTTCACAAGGTGTTTTTAGGACCTATATAACTAAAGTATAGTGCATAAGTTGTAGTTAAGTTCTTTTGACGATAACAGACAAACCTTTTATTGGTTAACTGTTATACTTTAATCATTTATTTATTAGACTCTAATAAACATTTTGAGACGCGTTATTACTTTTGGAATGTGAATTAATCATTTGGCACCATATAGTTCACAAGTGTCATTTTTTGGACCTATATAACTAATGTATAGTGCATAAGTTGTAATTAAGTTCTTTTAACGATAACAGACATACTTTTTATTGGTTAACTGTTATACTTTTATTAATTACTTAGTAGACTCTAGTAAACATTTTGAAACCCGTTAGAAGTTTTTGGAATGTGAATTAAACATTTGGCACCATATACTTCAGGGGGCACTTTTTAGGACCTATATAACTAATGTATAGTGCAAATGTTTTATTTAAGTTCTTTTAACGATAACAGACAGACCTTTTTTTGGTTAACTGTTATACTTTTATTATTTAATTATCAGAATCTAATAAACATTTTGAGACCCGTTAGAACTTTTTGCAATGTGAATTAAACATTTGGCACTATATAGTTCACAAGGCACTTTTTAGGACCTATATAACTAATGTATAGTGCAAATGTTTTAATTAAGTTCTTTTAACGATAACAGACAAACCTTTTATTGGTTAACTGTTATACTTTTATTAATTACTTATTAGACTCTATTAAACATTTTGAGACGCGTTATAATTTTTCGCAGTGTGAATTAAACATTTGGCACCATATAGTTCACAAGGAACTTTTTAGGACCTATATAACTAGTGTATAGTACAAATGTTTTAGTTATTTCTTTTAACTATAACAGACAAACCTTTTATTGGTTAACTGTTATACTTTTATTATTTACTTATTAGACTCTAATAAACATTTTGAGACCCGTTATAACTTTTTGCAATGTGAATTGCACATTTGGCACCATATAGTTCACAAGGCACTTTTTAGGACCTATATAACTAATGTATAGTGCAAATGGTTTAGTTAAGTTCTTTTAACGATAACAGACAAACCTTTTATTGGTTAACTGTTATACTTTTTTTATATACTTATTAGACTCTAATAAACATTTTGAGACACGTTAGAACTTTTTGTAATGTGAATTAAACATTTGGCACCATATAGTTTACAAGGCACTTTTGAGGACCTATATAACTAATGTAAAGTGCAAATGTTTTAGTTAAGTTCTTTCAACGATAACAGACAAACCTTTTACTGGTTAACTGTTATACTTTTATTATTTACTTATTAGACTCTAATAAACATTTTGAGACCCGTTAGAACTTTTTGCAATGTGAATTAAACATTTGGCACCATATAGTTCAGAAGGCACTTTTTAGGATCTATATAACTAATGTATAGTGCAAATGTTTTAGTTAAGTTCTTTTAACGATAACAGACAAATCTTTTATTGGTTGACTGTTCTACTTTTAATATTTACTTATTAGACTCTAATAAACATTTTGCGACCCGTTATATTTTTTTTCAATGTGAATTAAACATTTGGCACCATATATTTCACAAGGCACTTTTTAGGACCTATATAACTAATGTATAGTGCAAATGTTTTAGTTAATTTCTTTTAACGATAACAGACAAACCTTTTATTGGTTAACTGTTATACTTTTATTATTTACTTATTACACTCTAATAAACATTTTGAGACCCGTTATAACTTTTTGCAATGTGAATTAAACATTTGGCACCATATAGTTCACAAGGCACTTTTTAGGACCTATATAACTAATGAATAGTGCATTTTTTGTAGTTAAGTTCTTTTAACGATAACGGACAAACTTTTTATTGGTTGACTGTTCTACTTTTATTACTTAGTTATTAGACTCTAATAAACATTTTGAGACTCGTTACAACTTTTTGGAATGTGAATTAAACATTTTGTACCATATAGTTCACAAGGCACTTTTTAGGACCTATATAACTAATGTATAGTGCATATGTTGTAGTTAAGTTCTTTTAACGATAACAGACAAACCTTTTATTGGTTAACTGTTATACTTTTATTATTTACTTATTAGACTCTAATAAACATTTTGAGACGCGTTACAACTTTTGGGATATTGAATTAAACTTTTTGCACCATTCAGTTCACAAGTTTTACTTTTGGACCCATATAACTAATGTATAGTGCATATGTTATAGTTAAGTTCTTTTGACGATAACAGACAAACCTTTTATTGGTTAACTGTTATACTTTAATCATTTATTTATTAGACTGTAATAAACATTTTCAGACGCGTTAGAACTTTTTGGAATGTGGATTAAAGATTTTACACCATATAGTTCACAAGGTGTTTTTAGGACCTATATAACTAAAGTATAGTGCATAAGTTGTAGTTAAGTTCTTTTGACGATAACAGACAAACCTTTTATTGGTTAACTGTTATACTTTTAATCATTTATTTATTAGACTCTAATAAACATTTTGCGACGCGTTATTACTTTTGGAATGTGAATTAATCATTTTGCACCATATAGTTCACAAGTGTCATTTTTTGGACCTATATAACTAATGTATAGTGCATAAGTTGTAATTAAGTTCTTTTAACGATAACAGACATACTTTTTATTGGTTAACTGTTATACTTTTATTAATTACTTAGTAGACTCTAGTAAACATTTTGAAACCCGTTAGAAGTTTTTGGAATGTGAATTAAACATTTGGCACCATATACTTCAGGGGGCACTTTTTAGGACCTATATAACTAATGTATAGTGCAAATGTTTTATTTAAGTTCTTTTAACGATAACAGACAGACCTTTTTTTGGTTAACTGTTATACTTTTATTATTTAATTATCAGAATCTAATAAACATTTTGAGACCAGTTAGAACTTTTTTCAATGTGAATTAAACATTTGGCACTATATAGTTCACAAGGCACTTTTTAGGACCTATATAACTAATGTATAGTGCAAATGTTTTAATTAAGTTCTTTTAACGATAACAGACAAACCTTTTATTGGTTAACTGTTATACTTTTATTATTTACTTATTAGACTCTAATAAACATTTTGAGACGCGTTAGAACTTTTGGGATATTGAATTAAGCTTTTTGCACCATTTAGTTCACAAGTTTTACTTTTGGACCCATATAACTAATGTATAGTGCTTATGTTATAATTAAGTTCTTTTGACGATAACAGACAAACCTTTTATTGGTTAACTGTTATACTTTAATCATTTATTTATTAGACTGTAATAAACATTTTCAGACGCGTTAGAACTTTTTGGAATGTGAATTAAAGATTTTACACCATATAGTTCACAAGGTGTTTTTAGGACCTATATAACTAAAGTATAGTGCATAAGTTGTAGTTAACTTCTTTTGACGATAACAGACAAACCTTTTATTGGTTAACTGTTATACTTTTAATCATTTATTTATTAGACTCTAATAAACATTTTGAGACGCGTTATTACTTTTGGAATGTGAATTAATCATTTTGCACCATATAGTTCACAAGTGTCATTTTTTGGACCTATATAACTAATGTATAGTGCATAAGTTGTAATTAAGTTCTTTTAACGATAACAGACATACTTTTTATTGGTTAACTGTTATACTTTTATTAATTACTTAGTAGACTCTAGTAAACACTTTGAAACCCGTTAGAAGTTTTTGGAATGTGAATTAAACATTTGGCACCATATACTTCACAAGGCACTTTTTAGGACCTATATAACTAATGTATAGTGCAAATGTTTTATTTAAGTTCTTTTAACGATAACAGACAGACCTTTTTTTGGTTAACTGTTATACTTTTATTATTTAATTATCAGAATCTAATAAACATTTTGAGACCAGTTAGAACTTTTTGCAATGTGAATTAAACATTTGGCACTATATAGTTCACAAGGCACTTTTTAGGACCTATATAACTAATGTATAGTGCAAATGTTTTAATTAAGTTCTTTTAACGATAACAGACAAACCTTTTATTGGTTAACTGTTATACTTTTATTATTTACTTATTAGACTCTATTAAACATTTTGAGACGCGTTATAATTTTTCGCAGTGTGAATTAAACATTTGGCACCATATAGTTCACAAGGAACTTTTTAGGACCTATATAACTAATGTATAGTAAAAATGTTTTAGTTATTTCTTTTAACGATAACAGACAAACCTTTTATTGGTTAACTGTTATACTTTTATTATTTACTTATTAGACTCTAATAAACATTTTGAGACCCGTTATAACTTTTTGCAATGTGAATTGCACATTTGGAACCATATAGTTCACAAGGCACTTTTTAGGACCTATATAACTAATGTATAGTGCAAATGGTTTAGTTAAGTTTTTTTAACGATAACAGACAAACCTTTTATTGGTTAACTGTTATACTTTTTTTATATACTTATTAGACTCTAATAAACATTTTGAGACACGTTAAAACTTTTTGTAATGTGAATTAAACATTTGGCACCATATAGTTTACAAGGCACTTTTGAGGACCTATATAACTAATGTAAAGTGCAAATGTTTTAGTTAAGTTCTTTCAACGATAACAGACAAACCTTTTATTGGTTAACTGTTATACTTTTATTATTTACTTATTAGACTCTAATAAACATTTTGAGACCCGTTAGAACTTTTTGCAATGTGAATTAAACATTTGGCACCATATAGTTCAGAAGGCACTTTTTAGGATCTATATAACTAATGTATAGTGCAAATGTTTTAGTTAAGTTCTTTTAACGATAACAGACAAATCTTTTATTGGTTGACTGTTCTACTTTTAATATTTACTTATTAGACTCTAATAAACATTTTGCGACCCGTTATATTTTTTTTCAATGTGAATTAAACATTTGGCACCATATATTTCACAAGGCACTTTTTAGGACCTATATAACTAATGTATAGTGCAAATGTTTTAGTTAATTTCTTTTAACGATAACAGACAAACCTTTTATTGGTTAACTGTTATACTTTTATTATTTACTTATTACACTCTAATAAACATTTTGAGACCCGTTATAACTTTTTGCAATGTGAATTAAACATTTGGCACCATATAGTTCACAAGGCACTTTTTAGGACCTATATAACTAATGAATAGTGCATTTTTTGTAGTTAAGTTCTTTTAACGATAACGGACAAACTTTTTATTGGTTGACTGTTCTACTTTTATTACTTAGTTATTAGACTCTAATAAACATTTTGAGACTCGTTACAACTTTTTGGAATGTGAATTAAACATTTTGTACCATATAGTTCACAAGGCACTTTTTAGGACCTATATAACTAATGTATAGTGCATATGTTGTAGTTAAGTTCTTTTAACGATAACAGACAAACCTTTTATTGGTTAACTGTTATACTTTTATTATTTACTTATTAGACTCTAATAAACATTTTGAGACGCGTTAGAACTTTTGGGATATTGAATTAAACTTTTTGCACCATTTAGTTCACAAGTTTTACTTTTGGACCCATATAACTAATGTATAGTGCATATGTTATAGTTAAGTTCTTTTGACGATAACAGACAAACCTTTTATTGGTTAACTGTTATACTTTAATCATTTATTTATTAGACTGTAATGAACATTTTCAGACGCGTTAG